>NW_024427941.1:0-50235 GCF_017562075.2 Anopheles merus | reverse complement strand
CCAATATTCATCATATACTAAGCTTCGACGCGTTTTCGCATACTGTTGCCGGTGCTAGTCAAAACAAGACATCGTAAAGGAGCGAAGGTTTGTGGTAGAATTTCCTGAAGATACTAATCCCAAATGGTTATCGACGGCGGAATTACATCTCGCAGAAGTAAACTTATGTTTATTACATCAACACAAATGTTCCCAGACGAACTACATGCTTTGACGAATGGAAGCTTATCTCACGATCATCGCAGTTGAGGTGGATTAACCCAGTATTAGGAAAAGATGGATTAATTCGGGTCGGCGGACGACTTAATTTAGCAAACCTTCCATTGTGCACAAAGAACCCAATCGTGTTGTCAGCGAAAACATCGATGACGCTCATGCTGGTTGAAGCCTGTCACAAAAGGCAACTACATGCGGGCCCACAACAAATGCTCGCCTCGTTAAGACAACGGTACTGGATCATAGGTGCAAGAAACTTGATTCGATCTGTGTATCATCGATGCGTTACGTGCTTTAAGAAACATCCAAAATTTATTACTCAGACCATTGCCGACCTACCCAGCAGCAGAGTAGTTCCAGCGCCTCCGTTTCAATTCAGGAGGGAGTGGATACGTGGACCCTTTTTTGTAAAGTTTGGAACTCGGAAGACAATACCACGGAAGGTATATTTATCGATCTTTGTCTGTTTTGCGACGCGAGCAGTACACATCGAAGTAGTTAGCGACTTAACTACCCAAGCCTTTATTGCCGCGCTGCAAAGATTCATCTCACGTCGTGGAAGGGTCAAGGAGTTACATTCAGACAACGGCACAGCATTTAAGGGTGCAGCAAATCTTCTCCATCAAACTATAGTACAATTGAAAACCGATCCCAAATCGCGAGAGATAATTTTCAACTGGTGTGCTGTGAACGAATAACATGGAAGTTCATTCCACGCGAGCTCCTCCTTTGGTGGGCTTTGGGAAGCCGCCGGTAAAATCAGCAAAGCAACATTACTAAAAGGAGCTAGGATCGTCAACCCTGCTAACGATGATTCTTGACGCTTGTGCACGTGTTGAAATGTGCCTCAATTCGCGACCACTCACTCCTATTCCAATTCACCTGATGATCTCGACGTATTAAACTCCGGGCCATTTCATCACTGGATCTAACTTTCAAATGGTGCCTGAGGTAGATGTCAAGCACATTCGGACAACCGCTTAACCACACTGGGGGCATACGCAAAAGCTTATGCAATCGATTTTGGGCAAGATGGTACCCAGAGTATCTCCAGCAACTTCAAGCCAGAGCTACAAAGGTATGTAAACCACCAGTTAAGATAGAGATAGACGGGTCGTTATTCTAAAGGAAGATCATGTTCCACCTGGCAATGGCCACTTGCAAAGATAGTGGCCCTTCACCCAGGCAAGGACAACATAGTGCGAGTTGGTTTCATTAAAAACGTCAGAAGGGAAAAAAAATACTCGCCCAGTCGTCAGGATAGCATTACTCCCATAAAATGAGTAGTATTAAATAACATTGTTATTTCAAGGTAGCGGGATGTTAACGCTAGGGTTAATACACAGCAGACTCGACATGGCGTGTCTGATAACAAAACACAGTCAGAGCGCGGCATGATCCTAAGAGGTATATAGATTTGATGTTGTGCGCTGCAAGCCATGAACAAGAGCGCGGACTTAACACTACAGAGAAGCCGCGTGTTTTTTTTTGACAGATGATCACAAGAGATAGCGGAAAAAAGGGTGAAATCCAGTGAATAAAACGAGAGTAAAAAACAGAGTAAGACACATTTAGTTACAGTTTTATTTAATAAACCAGAAATTTCGAAAGCAGTATCCTGCGCAATCAGTGCAACTATATACGCATGCTAAAATTGATAGGTTTTCCCGAGTAAATGTATGCAGAGCCCATTACAAGACTATCCGTGAGTGTAATCGTAAAACCCATGTGCGGCTTTAGAAGACCGCTTCAATACCTTTCCAAAACTGTCTTATACGTCTCGCTAGGACACATGATTACGAAGTTATGGCCATTTGAAGGAATGTCCATCTTTCCTATCCATCCATATGGCCATGGTTGAAAATTTTGACGAAAATGCAAGGTCAACCATTATCGGTCTTATATCATTGAGGCTTCTTGAATAACCAAACAAAGCCCTGAGAACACAATAATAAGGATCTTGGCGATGAAAAAAGTCTCAAATGGGTCATAGTGCACTATACGCATGCTAAAATTGATAGGTTTTCCCGAGTAAAATGCATTCAGAGCCCATTTACAAGACTATCCGTGAGTTTAATCGTAGGCTTTAAAAGACCGCTTCAATACCTTTCCAAAACTGTCTTAATCGTCTCGCTAGGACACATGGTTACGAAGTTATGGCCATTTGAAGGAATGTCCAACTTTCCCTCCATCCATATGGCCATGGTTGAAATTTTGACGAAAATGCAAGGTCAACCATTATCGTTCTTATATCATTGAGGCTTGATTGATAACCAAACAAAAGCCCTGGAACACAATAATAAGGATCTTGGCGATGAAAAAGTCTCAAATGGGTCATAGTGCACTATATACGCTGCTAAAATTGATAGGTTTTCCCGAGTAAAATTGCATTCAGAGCCCATTTACAAGACTATCCGTGAGTTTAATAGTAGAACCCATGTGCGGCTTAAAAGACCGCTTAATACCTTTCCAAAAAATTGTAATCGTCTCGCTAGGGACACATGGTTACGAAGTTATGGCCATTGAAGGAATGTCCAACTTTCCTCCATCCATAGGCCATGGGTTGAAATTTTGACGAAAATGCAAGGTCAACTATTATCGTTCTTATATCATTGAGCCTTGAATAACCAAACCAAAGCCCTGGACACAATATAAGGATCTTGGCGATGAAAAGTCTCAAAATGGGTCATAGTGAATTGTTAACGCTAGGGTTAATACACAGCAGACTCGACATGCTGTGTCTGATAACAACACAACAGTCAGAGCGCGGCATGATCTAAGGGTATATAGATTTGATGTGTGCGCTGCAAGCAATGAACAAGAGCGCGGACTTAACACTGCAGAGAAGCCGCGTGTTTTTTGACAGATGATCACAAGAGATAGCGGAAAAAGGGTGAAATCCAAGTGAATAAAACGAGAGTAAAAAACAGAGTAAGACACATTTAGTTACAGTTTTATTTAATAAACCAGAAATTCCGAAAGCAGTATCCTGCGCAATCATTGGTCCTTCGACCGGATTTCTGGACATAAAAAAAAACTGTAAAATTTTGTGTATCGAGGTTCTTAACCTCAATCACGCGTTGCGTAAGTGAAGTGAAGCACATGCTTCTAATACACTCTGTATTGTAGAGAAAAAAGTCTGCTGAATATTTGCTGGTTGGTGAGATGGCTACAGAAACGAAGAAAACCCAAGCGACGATTGTGACGCTGCGATCCCGAGCCCAGATGCGAGCAACAGAAGAGTTATTAACGGGTTCAACGAGGAGAAGGCGAATCAACTGGCAGAGAGGTATCCAGTTTGGAAGCAGTTTGGAAGGCGTATGAAGCGGCTCAGTTAAAGCTGGAATCGTACGAGGAAGATGATAAGCAGGCTGAACGATTGTTCGACGCACGGAACGCGTTTTATGACAGGTATTGTGCAGCTAGGGTTTTTTAACGTCACGTAAAACCATGGCAGTCTCTGATCTGGATGCCACGGATACGGGGAAAGGCACGAATCTGGCTAATTTACGTCTACCTAAGCTGGATTTGCCAACTTTCGATGGCAACACGACGGATTGGCTCAGTTTTAAGGATCGGTTTGTGTCCATGATCGATGAGGCAGAGGACATGCCTTCCGTAATGAAGCTGCAGTACTTGTTGTCAGTGCTAAAGGGTGAAGTGGCAAAACGTTTCCAGCATGTGCAGCTTACAGCCGACAATTACAGCTAACTTGGCAAGCGCTATTAGATAGGTATGATAACAAAAGGGCACTAAGGCGTGAATTTCAAGGCCCTGCATGCCATTCTGCCGATGAAGGGCGAGTCGACTGAGAGTTACGCCGGGTTTTCGATGAATTTACTAGGCTGACCCAAGGAATGAGTGCGTTGAAAGAGCCCATACGACAATGGGATACACCGCTGTGCTGTCTGTTGTTCTATAAGTTGGATGGTAGAACCTTATTGGCTTGGGAAGAGTATACAAGTAAGGATCAGGAAGATGTGTATACCAAGTTGCAAGAGTTTTTACAAAGACGGCTGAGAATCCTTAGTGCAACAGTTCAAGACCTATGAAGTATCAAGATCGAGTGTGGGCAAGGTAGCCGGCGTGAAGCAGCATAAGGGTATTGTGTGTGTTAGCACCGTGCCCCCGCTATCCTCCGCTGTTATGCATGTGCACAACAACACTACTTACATCAATGTGAAATGTTTAAAGGAATGCAAGTAGCTCAACGTGAGGAGGTTATCACATCGAATAAGCTGTGTCGGAATTGTTTTCGAGTTGGACATTAGCCCTGCGATGTAGCTCGAAATTTAAATGCCACAAGTGTCATCAGCGCCACCACACACTCTTACATGTCGATCAGATTGTGCAAAATCCATCTCCAGATAACATTGTGGTTGCAACTACTGCCGCATCGGGAAGTACTATTGTTTTACTACAAACCGCGTTGGTACAGGTGGTAGATGATAATGGAGAACGTTTGATGCGAGAGCATTGTTGGACTCTGGTTCGATGTCCAATTTCATCTCGACGGCTCTTGCAAATCGTTTAACTAATCGCAAATGTTCTGCTAGCGTATCTATTTTAGGTATTGGCCAACGAGAAAATCATATTCATGAAGCAGTAGATGTGATCGTGGCATCCAAGACGCAGCGATTCAGCACAAAGCTAAATTTCTCGTTTTAGATTAACCTACCGCACAGCTTCCCACTATGGAGGTGAATGCAAATGAATGGAAAATCGAAGGATTAGTACTAGCCGATCCATTCTTTACAAGCCAGGCCAGATTGATCTAGTTATCGGTGGAGAGGCATTCTGGGCCATTCACATGAATGAACGAATCGGTGTTGGGTCTGATAAGCCAGTATTTGTAAATACTAAGTTTGGATGGACAGTTGCTGGATCGACTTCAGCAACAAGCCAGAATCGTCACGTGTCACAAATGCAGTTGTGCGTCAGGACACGTTAGAATCGACCATCCGGCGATTCTGGGAGATAGATGCTTTACCATCCTCATCCTCGGCTTCAGACGAAGATCCTTGCGAGACATTCTTCTCCGAAATACTTCTCGCAACAACGAAGGAGATTAGTGGTCAGATTGCCGACAGTAAAAACATCAAGAATCAGTCTAGGGGAGTCCAAAAGTATAGCACAAAGAAGATTCTTCAACACCGAACGTAGACTACAGAAGAATCCTGAGGTATACGAGCAATATCGAATGTTCCTAAAGCAATACGAAGAGTTGGGACACATGGAATTACTTGCAGAGCCTGTAGATGATAGTATGGTCCATTGTTATTTACCGCATCATCCAGTGTTGAAGGAGTCCAGTTCAACGACGAAAGTAAGAGTAGTTTTTGACGCGTCGTGCAAAACTAAATCAGGGTACTCCTTAAATGATGCGCTTCAAGTTGGTCCAACTGTTCAAGTAGATCTTTTCTCGCTGATTGCTCATTTCCGTACCCATCGAATCGCTATTAGTGCAGATGTTGAAAAAATGTATCGACAGGTTATGGTACATGTTGATGATCAGCCATTACAGAGAATTGTATGGCGTCCAGTGCTGCAGAAGAGCTTAGAAGCTACCAATTAAAGACCGTTACTTATGGAACAGCTTCTGCTCCATTCTAGCACCCGAGCTTTAAAGCAAATTGCCCTCAACGCAGCTGATAAATACCCAATCGAAGCACAAGCCATCACGAACAATTTCTATGTCGACGACTTTCTATCTGGTGCTAATGATGAGGAGTCTGCTGCTACGTTGCAGAAAAACGTATCCACTTATTACAGCAGTATGGATTTGTTCTACGAAAGTGGGCATCGAACTCGAAACGCGTCCTAGACGATATCGCAGATGAAGATTTAGCAACCCCACGTTGTCACAATCTAGGAACTGATCCTGCTATCACTACTCTGGGACTTGTATGGTTCCCTGGAAGCGATAATTTCAGCTACAATTTCAAGAATGTCTCATTGCCTCCAACTATTACCAAACGCACACTTCTATCAGCTGTTGCTAAAATATTTGACCCTCTGGGGCTGTTTGGACCTGTTGTGTGTAAGGCGAAGTTACTAATGCAACAGGCTTGGACATCTATCGACCCAATTACTGGTGACCTATTGATTGGGATGTTCATCTTCCAACGAAACTGCAACATGCTTGGAAGGCCTTTCAACAAACGATTCATATTATGGAGAATTTAAACATTCCACGCTACGTTTTTGGGAATGCAGGTTAGACAAATGCGAATTTCATATATTTGGCGATGCCTCCGAAAAGGCTTACGGTTCCTGTTGCTACATACGTGCTCCTCAGAGTCAGGGGTTCAATTCATCTACTAGTGGCAAAGTCTAAATTGGCTCCTGTTTAAAACTCATCATTCCATTGCCAAGCTTGAATTGTGTGCTGCATTATTGAGTGTGCAACTTTATGGCAAATTATTGACTGCATTAAGATTCAATCCTACAAAGATTATATTTTGGAGCGATTCTACCACAGTTTTGCACTGGTTAAACGCATCACCATGTCGATGGAAGACATTCGTAGCAAATCGTACTACACAAATATTAGACGCTACGAACATTAACCAATGGAAACATATAGCGGGGATTGATAATCCAGCAGATTATATCTCCCGAGGTTTAGATCCAACGGATCTATTAGACGCAGAGAGATGGTGGTTTGGACCATCATGGCTTTCTTTACCAGAAGATCAATGGCCAGCAGGTCATTTTACTCCTTGCGAGAATGCCGACATACTAGAAGAACGTCGCAATACAACCATGTTGGCATTAGCAGCCGTTGCAGCAACATTCTCTGATGAATTATTTGCCAAATATTCATCATATACTAAGCTTCGACGCGTTTTCGCATACTGTTGCCGGCTGCTAGTCAAAACAAGACATCGTAAAGGAGCGAAGGTTTGTGTAGAATTTCCTGAAGATACTAATCCCAAATGGTTATCGACGGCGGAATTACATCTCGCAGAAGTAAACTTATGTTTATTACATCAACAACAAATGTTCCCAGACGAACTACATGCTTTGACGAATGGAAGCTTTATCTCACGATCATCGCAGTTGAGGTGGATTAACCCAGTATTAGGAAAAGATGGATTAATTCGGGTCGGCGGACGACTTAATTTAGCAAACCTTCCATTGTGCACAAAGAACCCAATCGTGTTGTCAGCGAAACATCGATTGACGCTCATGCTGGTTGAAGCCTGTCACAAAAGGCAACTACATGCGGGCCCACAACAAATGCTCGCCTCGTTAAGACAACGGTACTGGATCATAGGTGCAAGAAACTTGATTCGATCTGTGTATCATCGATGCGTTACGTGCTTTAAGAAACATCCAAAATTTATTACTCAGACCATTGCCGACCTACCCAGCAGCAGAGTAGTTCCAGCGCCTCCGTTTTCAATTTCAGGAGTGGACTACTGTGGACCCTTTTTTGTAAAGTTTGGAACTCGGAAGACAATACCACGGAAGGTATATTTATCGATCTTTGTCTGTTTTGCGACGCGAGCAGTACACATCGAAGTAGTTAGCGACTTAACTACCCAAGCCTTTATTGCCGCGCTGCAAAGATTCATCTCACGTCGTGGAAGGGTCAAGGAGTTACATTCAGACAACGGCACAGCATTTAAGGGTGCAGCAAATCTTCTCCATCAACTATATGTACAATTGAAACCGATCCCAAATCGCGAGAGATAATTTTCAACTGGTGTGCTGTGAACGAGATAACATGGAAGTTCATTCCACCGCGAGCTCCTCATTTGGTGGGCTTTGGGAAGCCGCGGTAAAATCAGCAAAGCAACATCTACTAAAGGAGCTAGGATCGTCAACCCTGCTATACGATGACTTCTTGACGCTATGTGCACGTGTTGAAATGTGCCTCAATTCGCGACCACTCACTCCTATTCCCAATTCACCTGATGATCTCGACGTATTAACTCCGGGCCATTTCATCACTGGATCTAACTTTCAAATGGTGCCTGAGGTAGATGTCAAGCACATTCCGGACAACCGCTTAACACACTGGGGGCATACGCAAAAGCTTATGCAATCGATTTGGGCAAGATGGTACCCAGAGTATCTCCAGCAACTTCAAGCCAGAGCTACAAAGGTATGTAAACCACCAGTTAAGATAGAGATAGGACGGGTCGTTATTCTAAAGGAAGATCATGTTCCACCTGGCCAATGGCCACTTGCAAAGATAGTGGCCCTTCACCCAGGCAAGGACAACATAGTGCGAGTTGTTTCATTAAAAACGTCAGAAGGGAAAACAATTACTCGCCCAGTCGTCAGGATAGCATTACTCCCTATAAATGAGTAGTATTAAAATAACATTGTTATTTCAAGGTAGCCGGGATGTTAACGCTAGGGTTAATACACAGCAGACTCGACATGCTGTGTCTGATAACAACACAACAGTCAGAGCGCGGCATGATCCTAAGAGGTATATAGATTTGATGTGTGCGCTGCAAGCCAATGAACAAGAGCGCGGACTTAACACTACAGAGAAGCCGCGTGTTTTTTTTGACAGATGATCACAAGAGATAGCGGAAAAAGGGTGAAATCCAAGTGAATAAAACGAGAGTAAAAAACAGAGTAAGACACATTTAGTTACAGTTTTATTTAATAAACCAGAAATTTCGAAAGCAGTATCCTGCGCAATCAGTGCACTATATACGCATGCTAAAATTGATAGGTTTTCCGAGTAAAATGTATGCAGAGCCCATTTACAAGACTATCCGTGAGTTTAATCGTAAAACCCATGTGCGGCTTTAGAAGACCGCTTCAATACCTTTCCAAAACTGTCTTATACGTCTCGCTAGGACACATGATTACGAAGTTATGGCCATTTGAAGGAATGTCCATCTTTCCTATCCATCCATATGGCCATGGTTGAAATTTTGACGAAAATGCAAGGTCAACCATTATCGTTCTTATATCATTGAGGCTTCTTGAATAACCAAACCAAAGCCCTGGAACACAATAATAAGGATCTTGGCGATGAAAAAGTCTCAAAATGGGTCATAGTGCACTATATACGCATGCTAAAATTGATAGGTTTTCCCGAGTAAAATGCATTCAGAGCCCATTTACAAGACTATCCGTGAGTTTAATCGTAGAACCCATGTGCGGCTTTAAAAGACCGCTTCAATACCTTTCCAAAACTGTCTTAATCGTCTCGCTAGGACACATGGTTACGAAGTTATGGCCATTTGAAGGAATGTCCAACTTTCCCCTCCATCCATATGGCCATGGTTGAAATTTTGACGAAAATGCAAGGTCAACCATTATCGTTCTTATATCATTGAGGCTTCTTGAATAACCAAACCAAAGCCCTGGAACACAATAATAAGGATCTTGGCGATGAAAAAGTCTCAAAATGGGTCATAGTGCACTATATACGCATGCTAAAATTGATAGGTTTTCCCGAGTAAAATGCATTCAGAGCCCATTTACAAGACTATCCGTGAGTTTAATCGTAGAACCCATGTGCGGCTTTAGAAGACCGCTTCAATACCTTTCCAAAACTGTCTTAATCGTCTCGCTAGGACACATGGTTACGAAGTTATGGCCATTTGAAGGAATGTCCAACTTTCCCTCCATCCATATGGCCATGGTTGAAATTTTGAAATTTTTCTTGAATAACCAAACCAAAGCCCTGGAACACAATAATAAGGATCTTGGCGATGAAAAAGTCTCAAAATGGGTCATAGTGCACTATATACGCATGCTAAAATTGATAGGTTTTCCCGAGTAAAATGCATTCAGAGCCCATTTACAAGACTATCCGTGAGTTTAATCGTTGAACCCATGTGCGGCTTTAGAAGACCGCTTCAATACCTTTCCAAAACTGTCTTAATCGTCTCGCTAGGACACATGGTTACGAAGTTATGGCCATTTGAAGGAATGTCCAACTTTCCCCTCCATCCATATGGCCATGGTTGAAATTTTGACGAAAATGCAAGGTCAACCATTATCGTTCTTATATCATTGAGGCTTCTTGAATAACCAAACCAAAGCCCTGGAACACAATAATAAGGATCTTGGCGATGAAAAAGTCTCAAAATGGGTCATAGTGCACTATATACGCATGCTAAAATTGATAGGTTTTCCCGAGTAAAATGCATTCAGAGCCCATTTACAAGACTATCCGTGAGTTTAATCGTAGAACCCATGTGCGGCTTTAGAAGACCGCTTCAATACCTTTCCAAAACTGTCTTAATCGTCTCGCTAGGACACATGGTTACGAAGTTATGGCCATTTGAAGGAATGTCCATCTTTCCTATCCATCCATATGGCCATGGTTGAAATTTTGACGAAAATGCAAGGTCAACCATTATCGTTCTTATATCATTGAGGCTTCTTGAATAACCAAACCAAAGCCCTGGAACACAATAATAAGGATCTTGGCGATGAAAAAGTCTCAAAATGGGTCATAGTGCACTATATACGCATGCTAAAATTGATAGGTTTCCCGAGTAAAATGCATTCAGAGCCCATTTACAAGACTACCCGTGAGTTTAATCGTAGAACCCATGTGCGGCTTTAAAAGACCGCTTCAATACCTTTCCAAAACTGTCTCAATCGTCTCGCTAGGACACATGGTTACGAAGTTATGGCCATTTGAAGGAATGTCCAACTTTCCCATCCATCCATCTAAATGGCCATGGTTGAAATTTTGACGAAAATGCAAGGTCAACCATTATCGTTCTTATATCATTGTGGCTTCTTGAATAACCCAACTAAAGTCCTGGAACACAATAATAAGGATCTTGGCGATGAAAAAGTCTCAAAATGGGTCATAGTGCACTATATACGCATGCTAAAATTGATAGGTTTTCCCGAGTAAAATGCATTAAGAGCCCATTTACAAGACTATCCGTGAGTTTAATCGTAGAACCCATGTGCGGCTTTAAAAGACCGCTTCAATACCTTTCCAAAACTGTCTTAATCGTCTCGCTAGGACACATGGTTACGAAGTTATGGCCATTTGAAGGAATGTCCAACTTTCCCCTCCATCCATATGGCCATGGTTGAAATTTTGACGAAAATGCAAGGTCAACCATTATCGTTCTTATATCATTGAGGCTTCTTGAATAACCAAACCAAAGCCCTGGAACACAATAATAAGGATCTTGGCGATGAAAAAGTCTCAAAATGGGTCATAGTGCACTATATACGCATGCTAAAATTGATAGGTTTTCCCGAGTAAAATGCATTCAGAGCCCATTTACAAGACTATCCGTGAGTTCCATCGTAGAACCCATGTGCGGCTTTAGAAGACCGCTTCAATACCTTTCCAAAACTGTCTTAATCGTCTCGCTAGGACACATGGTTACGAAGTTATGGCCATTTGAAGGAATGTCCAACTTTCCCCTCCATCCATATGGCCATGGTTGAAATTTTGACGAAAATGCAAGGTCAACCATTATCGTTCTTATATCATTGAGGCTTCTTGAATAACCAAACCAAAGCCCTGGAACACAATAATAAGGATCTTGGCGATGAAAAAGTCTCAAAATGGGTCATAGTGCACTATATACGCATGCTAAATTGATAGGTTTTCCCGAGTAAAATGCATTCAGAGCCCATTTACAAGACTATCCGTGAGTTTAATCGTAGAACCCATGTGCGGCTTTAAAAGACCGCTTCAATACCTTTCCAAAACTGTCTTAATCGTCTCGCTAGGACACATGGTTACGAAGTTATGGCCATTTGAAGGAATGTCCAACTTTCCCCTCCATCCATATGGCCATGGTTGAAATTTTGAAATTTTTCTTGAATAACCAAACCAAAGCCCTGGAACACAATAATAAGGATCTTGGCGATGAAAAAGTCTCAAAATGGGTCATAGTGCACTATATACGCATGCTAAAATTGATAGGTTTTCCCGAGTAAAATGCATTCAGAGCCCATTTACAAGACTATCCGTGAGTTTAATCGTTGAACCCATGTGCGGCTTTAGAAGACCGCTTCAATACCTTTCCAAAACTGTCTTAATCGTCTCGCTAGGACACATGGTTACGAAGTTATGGCCATTTGAAGGAATGTCCAACTTTCCCATCCATCCATATGGCCATGGTTGAAATTTTGACGAAAATGCAAGGTCAACCATTATCGTTCTTATATCATTGAGGCTTCTTGAATAACCAAACCAAAGCCCTGGAACACAATAATAAGGATCTTGGCGATGAAAAAGTCTCAAAATGGGTCATAGTGCACTATATACGCATGCTAAAATTGATAGGTTTTCCCGAGTAAAATGCATTCAGAGCCCATTTACAAGACTATCCGTGAGTTTAATCGTAGAACCCATGTGCGGCTTTAGAAGACCGCTTCAATACCTTTCCAAAACTGTCTTAATCGTCTCGCTAGGACACATGGTTACGAAGTTATGGCCATTTGAAGGAATGTCCATCTTTCCTATCCATCCATATGGCCATGGTTGAAATTTTGACGAAAATGCAAGGTCAACCATTATCGTTCTTATATCATTGAGGCTTCTTGAATAACCAAACCAAAGCCCTGGAACACAATAATAAGGATCTTGGCGATGAAAAAGTCTCAAAATGGGTCATAGTGCACTATATACGCATGCTAAAATTGATAGGTTTTCCCGAGTAAAATGCATTCAGAGCCCATTTACAAGACTATCCGTGAGTTTAATCGTAGAACCCATGTGCGGCTTTAAAAGACCGCTTCAATACCTTTCCAAAACTGTCTTAATCGTCTCGCTAGGACACATGGTTACGAAGTTATGGCCATTTGAAGGAATGTCCAACTTTCCCCTCCATCCATATGGCCATGGTTGAAATTTTGACGAAAATGCAAGGTCAACCATTATCGTTCTTATATCATTGAGGCTTCTTGAATAACCAAACCAAAGCCCTGGAACACAATAATAAGGATCTTGGCGATGAAAAAGTCTCAAAATGGGTCATAGTGCACTATATACGCATGCTAAAATTGATAGGTTTTCCCGAGTAAAATGCATTCAGAGCCCATTTACAAGACTATCCGTGAGTTCCATCGTAGAACCCATGTGCGGCTTTATAAGACCGCTTCAATACCTTTCCAAAACTGTCTTAATCGTCTCGCTAGGACACATGGTTACGAAGTTATGGCCATTTGAAGGAATGTCCAACTTTCCCCTCCATCCATATGGCCATGGTTGAAATTTTGACGAAAATGCAAGGTCAACCATTATCGTTCTTATATCATTGAGGCTTCTTGAATAACCAAACCAAAGCCCTGGAACACAATAATAAGGATCTTGGCGATGAAAAAGTCTCAAAATAGGTCATAGTGCACTATATACGCATGCTAAAATTGATAGGTTTTCCCGAGTAAAATGCATTCAGAGCCCATTTACAAGACTATCCGTGAGTTCCATCGTAGAACCCATGTGCGGCTTTATAAGACCGCTTCAATACCTTTCCAAAACTGTCTTAATCGTCTCGCTAGGACACATGGTTACGAAGTTATGGCCATTTGAAGGAATGTCCAACTTTCCCCTCCATCCATATGGCCATGGTTGAAATTTTGACGAAAATGCAAGGTCAACCATTATCGTTCTTATATCATTGAGGCTTCTTGAATAACCAAACCAAAGCCCTGGAACACAATAATAAGGATCTTGGCGATGAAAAAGTCTCAAAATGGGTCATAGTGCACTATAAACGCATGCTAAAATTGATAGGTTTTCCCGAGTAAAATGCATTCAGAGCCCATTTACAAGACTATCCGTGAGTTTAATCGTAGAACCCATGTGCGGCTTTAAAAAACCGCTTCAATACCTTTCCAAAACTGTCTTAATCGTCTCGCTAGGACACATGGTTACGAAGTTATGGCCATTTGAAGGAATGTCCAACTTTCCCCTCCATCCATATGGCCATGGTTGAAATTTTGACGAAAATGCAAGGTCAACCATTATCGTTCTTATATCATTGAGGCTTCTTGAATAACCAAACCAAAGTCCTGGAACACAATAATAAGGATCTTGGCGATGAAAAAGTCTCAAAATGGGTCATAGTGCACTATATACGCATGCTAAAATTGATAGGTTTTCCCGAGTAAAATGCATTCAGAGCCCATTTACAAGACTATCCGTGAGTTTAATCGTAGAACCCATGTGCGGCTTTAGAAGACCGCTTCAATACCTTTCCAAAACTGTCTTAATCGTCTCGCTAGGACACATGGTTACGAAGTTATGGCCATTTGAAGGAATGTCCAACTTTCCCATCCATCCATATGGCCATGGTTGAAATTTTGACGAAAATGCAAGGTCAACCATTATCGTTCTTATATCATTGAGGCTTCTTGAATAACCAAACCAAAGCCCTGGAACACAATAATAAGGATCTTGGCGATGAAAAAGTCTCAAAATGGGTCATAGTGCACTATATACGCATGCTAAAATTGATAGGTTTTCCCGAGTAAAATGCATTCAGAGCCCATTTACAAGACTATCCGTGAGTTTAATCGTAGAACCCATGTGCGGCTTTAGAAGACCGCTTCAATACCTTTCCAAAACTGTCTTAATCGTCTCGCTAGGACACATGGTTACGAAGTTATGGCCATTTGAAGGAATGTCCAACTTTCCCATCCATCCATATGGCCATGGTTGAAATTTTGACGAAAATGCAAGGTCAACCATTATCGTTCTTATATCATTGAGGCTTCTTGAATAACCAAACCAAAGCCCTGGAACACAATAATAAGGATCTTGGCGATGAAAAAGTCTCAAAATGGGTCATAGTGCACTATATACGCATGCTAAAATTGATAGGTTTTCCCGAGTAAAATGCATTCAGAGCCCATTTACAAGACTATCCGTGAGTTTAATCGTAGAACCCATGTGCGGCTTTAAAAGACCGCTTCAATACCTTTCCAAAACTGTCTTAATCGTCTCGCTAGGACACATGGTTACGAAGTTATGACCATTTGAAGGAATGTCCAACTTTCCCCTCTATCCATATGGCCATGGTTGAAATTTTGACGAAAATGCAAGGTCAACCATTATCGTTCTTATATCATTGAGGCTTCTTGAATAACCAAACCAAAGCCCTGGAACACAATAATAAGGATCTTGGCGATGAAAAAGTCTCAAAATGGGTCATAGTGCACTATAAACGCATGCTAAAATTGATAGGTTTTCCCGAGTAAAATGCATTCAGAGCCCATTTACAAGACTATCCGTGAGTTTAATCGTAGAACCCATGTGCGGCTTTAAAAAACCGCTTCAATACCTTTCCAAACTTGTCTTAATCGTCTCGCTAGGACACATGGTTACGAAGTTATGGCCATTTGAAGGAATGTCCAACTTTCCCCTCCATCCATATGGCCATGGTTGAAATTTTGACGAAAATGCAAGGTCAACCATTATCGTTCTTATATCATTGAGGCTTCTTGAATAACCAAACCAAAGCCCTGGAACACAATAATAAGGATCTTGGCGATGAAAAAGTCTCAAAATGGGTCATAGTGCACTATATACGCATGCTAAAATTGATAGGTTTTCCCGAGTAAAATGCATTCAGAGCCATTTACAAGACTATCCGTGAGTTCCATCGTAGAACCCATGTGCGGCTTTAAAAGACCGCTTCAATACCTTTCCAAAACTGTCTTAATCGTCTCGCTAGGACACATGGTTACGAAGTTATGGCCATTTGAAGGAATGTCCAACTTTCCCCTCCATCCATATGGCCATGGTTGAAATTTTGACGAAAATGCAAGGTCAACCATTATCGTTCTTATATCATTGAGGCTTCTTGAATAACCAAACCAAAGTCCTGGAACACAATAATAAGGATCTTGGCGATGAAAAAGTCTCAAAATGGGTCATAGTGCACTATATACGCATGCTAAAATTGATAGGTTTTCCCGAGTAAAATGCATTCAGAGCCCATTTACAAGACTATCCGTGAGTTTAATCGTAGAACCCATGTGCGGCTTTAGAAGACCGCTTCAATACCTTTCCAAAACTGTCTTAATCGTCTCGCTAGGACACATGGTTACGAAGTTATGGCCATTTGAAGGAATGTCCAACTTTCCCATCCATCCATATGGCCATGGTTGAAATTTTGACGAAAATGCAAGGTCAACCATTATCGTTCTTATATCATTGAGGCTTCTTGAATAACCAAACCAAAGCCCTGGAACACAATAATAAGGATCTTGGCGATGAAAAAGTCTCAAAATGGGTCATAGTGCACTATATACGCATGCTAAAATTGATAGGTTTTCCCGAGTAAAATGCATTCAGAGCCCATTTACAAGACTATCCGTGAGTTTAATCGTAGAACCCATGTGCGGCTTTAGAAGACCGCTTCAATACCTTTCCAAAACTGTCTTAATCGTCTCGCTAGGACACATGGTTACGAAGTTATGGCCATTTGAAGGAATGTCCAACTTTCCCCTCCATCCATATGGCCATGGTTGAAATTTTGACGAAAATGCAAGGTCAACCATTATCGTTCTTATATCATTGAGGCTTCTTGAATAACCAAACCAAAGCCCTGGAACACAATAATAAGGATCTTGGCGATGAAAAAGTCTCAAAATGGGTCATAGTGCACTATATACGCATGCTAAAATTGATAGGTTTTCCCGAGTAAAATGCATTCAGAGCCCATTTACAAGACTATCCGTGAGTTTAATCGTAGAACCCATGTGCGGCTTTAAAAGACCGCTTCAATACCTTTCCAAAACTGTCTTAATCGTCTCGCTAGGACACATGGTTACGAAGTTATGGCCATTTGAAGGAATTTCCAACTTTCCCCTCCATCCATATGGCCATGGTTGAAATTTTGACGAAAATGCAAGGTCAACCATTATCGTTCTTATATCATTGAGGCTTCTTGAATAACCAAACCAAAGCCCTGGAACACAATAATAAGGATCTTGGCGATGAAAAAGTCTCAAAATGGGTCATAGTGCACTATATACGCATGCTAAAATTGATAGGTTTTCCCGAGTAAAATGCATTCAGAGCCCATTTACAAGACTATCCGTGAGTTTAATCGTAGAACCCATGTGCGGCTTTAGAAGACCGCTTCAATACCTTTCCAAAACTGTCTTAATCGTCTCGCTAGGACACATGGTTACGAAGTTATGGCCATTTGAAGGAATGTCCAACTTTCCCCTCCATCCATATGGCCATGGTTGAAATTTTGACGAAAATGCAAGGTCAACCATTATCGTTCTTATATCATTGAGGCTTCTTGAATAACCAAACCAAAGTCCTGGAACACAATAATAAGGATCTTGGCGATGAAAAAGTCTCAAAATGGGTCATAGTGCACTATATACGCATGCTAAAATTGATAGGTTTTCCCGAGTAAAATGCATTCAGAGCCCATTTACAAGACTATCCGTGAGTTTAATCGTAGAACCCATGTGCGGCTTTAGAAGACCGCTTCAATACCTTTCCAAAACTGTCTTAATCGTCTCGCTAGGACACATGGTTACGAAGTTATGGCCATTTGAAGGAATGTCCAACTTTCCCATCCATCCATATGGCCATGGTTGAAATTTTGACGAAAATGCAAGGTCAACCATTATCGTTCTTATATCATTGAGGCTTCTTGAATAACCAAACCAAAGCCCTGGAACACAATAATAAGGATCTTGGCGATGAAAAAGTCTCAAAATGGGTCATAGTGCACTATATACGCATGCTAAAATTGATAGGTTTTCCCGAGTAAAATGCATTCAGAGCCCATTTACAAGACTATCCGTGAGTTTAATCGTAGAACCCATGTGCGGCTTTAGAAGACCGCTTCAATACCTTTCCAAAACTGTCTTAATCGTCTCGCTAGGACACATGGTTACGAAGTTATGGCCATTTGAAGGAATGTCCAACTTTCCCATCCATCCATATGGCCATGGTTGAAATTTTGACGAAAATGCAAGGTCAACCATTATCGTTCTTATATCATTGAGGCTTCTTGAATAACCAAACCAAAGCCCTGGAACACAATAATAAGGATCTTGGCGATGAAAAAGTCTCAAAATGGGTCATAGTGCACTATATACGCATGCTAAAATTGATAGGTTTTCCCGAGTAAAATGCATTCAGAGCCCATTTACAAGACTATCCGTGAGTTTAATCGTAGAACCCATGTGCGGCTTTAGAAGACCGCTTCAATACCTTTCCAAAACTGTCTTAATCGTCTCGCTAGGACACATGGTTACGAAGTTATGGCCATTTGAAGGAATGTCCAACTTTCCCCTCCATCCATATGGCCATGGTTGAAATTTTGACGAAAATGCAAGGTCAACCATTATCGTTCTTATATCATTGAGGCTTCTTGAATAACCAAACCAAAGCCCTGGAACACAATAATAAGGATCTTGGCGATGAAAAAGTCTCAAAATGGGTCATAGTGCACTATATACGCATGCTAAAATTGATAGGTTTTCCCGAGTAAAATGCATTCAGAGCCCATTTACAAGACTATCCGTGAGTTTAATCGTAGAACCCATGTGCGGCTTTAAAAGACCGCTTCAATACCTTTCCAAAACTGTCTTAATCGTCGCGCTAGGACACATGGTTACGAAGTTATGGCCATTTGAAGGAATTTCCAACTTTCCCCTCCATCCATATGGCCATGGTTGAAATTTTGACGAAAATGCAAGGTCAACCATTATCGTTCTTATATCATTGAGGCTTCTTGAATAACCAAACCAAAGCCCTGGAACACAATAATAAGGATCTTGGCGATGAAAAAGTCTCAAAATGGGTCATAGTGCACTATATACGCATGCTAAAATTGATAGTTTTCCCGAGTAAAATGCATTCAGAGCCCATTTACAAGACTATCCGTGAGTTTAATCGTAGAACCCATGTGCGGCTTTAGAAGACCGCTTAAATACCTTTCCAAACCTGTCTTAATCGTCTCGCTAGGACACATGGTTACGAAGTTATGGCCATTTGAAGGAATGTCCAACTTTCCCATCCATTCATATGGCCATGGTTGAAATTTTGACGAAAATGCAAGGTCAACCATTATCGTTCTTATTAGACATGGGCAAAATGATTCTTTGCGACGAATCGAGCGAGCTAGCTCTTTTATCAATAACGATTCATGAGTGAGCGGTGATTCGTCCGCTCGCGATAATCACATAATGATTAGAACGATTTTCGGTGTAAATACCGTCCTTCGTTTGGCATTGTCGAAAAGCATGCAGTTTTTTCCAGCTCTAGAGATTATGGTCAATGCTACGCAAAAAAAGTTTAAATTAAGAAATACATATTATAATTATATCTAATGAAAACATATTCCTATCTTAAAACCTATTCTAGCACGAGACATATACGTAAAAGGCCTTTTTAAATTATAATAAATAATTATATTAAAAAAACTATTAAATTTTGGGAGCTCACTCAACCCAAAAACACAGTGTGATGAACAAAATATCTCCAACAAAGTAATTCATTTTATTATTTAATTCACTTCATAATTAAAAATAATTTTATAACTGAGATCATATAACTCATTAACAGTACTAATATAATTCAACATCTTACGCATAAACGATTTTAAGGCTATGAACAATGTTTTAACTATATAAATACGTATGACGGCATATTTGCTAAGGCTCGTGCTGATAATTTTGTTGCAGGAAAAGAATTTGAGACATTTTTTTAGGCAATAGTTTTGACCGTTTGTCAGAATATATATTCCCTGCCTTCGAAAAAATTCGTTCACACGGAACTGACGTCGCCGGAATGCAATACAGTTTAAGCATAATTTGATAAACTGCTGGAAATTGACCCTTATATGATTTCCACCACGAAAGAGGATCAGCAGTAAATTCTATGCATTCCATTTTCAAATACTCATCTAGTTCTAGTTTTGCGGCCGTCTCTGGATTTATATTGTGTCTTACTCGTTTTATTTTTGATGTAAAATCACTGAACAAACATTCGTAGCTAGGGTCGGTGAATGCTTGCTGAGTAATTGGTTCTTCTGCTGATGAATTATTTGCTTTGAACGGTACCATAGCATCGATCAAGCTTTGATAAGTTTCTTCATACCTGTCCCGGTCATTCTCAAAACTATGGTTTTTCATACGTGGATCCAAAAGCATAGCTTGATTAACTAGCTTATTCTCTAGATAAGGCTTACCCTTTTCTAAAAGGCCCTGGATTAAAATAGAAATTAGTTTTTTCACTGGAGGTTCTAATTCATCAGACATTTCCTTTCCTATTTTTTGCCGTAGTATGTTTAATAATATGCCCATTTTAGATATTGTTACCGATTTTTCTGCTGAAATTACTTTAGTAACGTGATCAAACGTTTGTAGCACTTTAACGGTTTGTTCCATCACCAACCAATCTTTGGTAGATAAATCATGTTTATATTTCATGCTATCCAAACATGACAAAATTGGAATCTTGTTCTTATGAAATCGGTTGATCATGTCATATGTCGAATTCCATCTTGTCAACACATCCTGCTTCAATTTTAAAACAATGAAACCCAGTTTCTGTTGCGCTTCTGCTAATTTATGGGTTGCGGTGCTATTTTTTTTGAAAAATCTCACAATTGTTTTTATTTTTTCTACAGTGTCTGAGATCGACTTTTGCACAGCATTTTGCACGATCAGGTTGAGAGTATGCGCAAAACATGGCAGATGAGTAAATTTAGTCTGGCGTACTCCAGCTTTCATGTTTGCAGCATTGTCTGTAACAACTGCCTGAATTTTATCGTGGATTTTAAATTTTTCTGCTACATTTTTTAAACAAATGGCAATATTATCAGCCGTATGTTTGTTCGGAAACTCTGTACATTCTAATAAATTGGAGCAGAGATTTGATTCATCGTTTATATAATGAACTGTAACAGCCATAAAGCTGGTATTATTGGAATTGGTCCACCCGTCAGAAGTTAGTGCTAATGATGTTGTTTTGCTCAAATTATCTGTAAGTTTTGCCAATTCTCGCTGATAATTGCTTTCAAGCAAACCATTTGAAAGGGTTTTACGAGAAGGAACCTCATACTTGGGATTTAACATACGTACGAATTTTTTAAACTTTTCTCCTTCTACGATGTTAAAAGGTAAACATTCGTCGCAAATCATTTCAAGTAAGGCTTCATCTAACTCACTTTTTTGAGCAATAGTTAGCGGCTTATTTGCGTCAAAGAAACGTAAAAGATCCCCCTGTTTTTTTGACGGGCCTGCAGCAGGCAACGTAGTTTCGTCGTTATCTGTCAATTGTATTGAAGAAGTAGTAGCTGTAGGAGCATTTCTCTCAATCGGAATAGTATGGTGCATAGATCTCATATGTCGCTTCAGATTCGAACTAGATTTGTTGGAAAATGAAATCGCCTTGGAACAATAGCGACATTTGGCCGTATTTCCTTGGTCTTCAAAATGTTGCCATATGTCACTAGTCTTGGAAGACATACTTTCACCCTAGAAAATAAATAATTTAAATAGTGTTACATTTTTTAATAATTGATATTGTTCTGTTATTACCTTTTCCTAACACTTGCAAACAGATGAATCTTGAAGGCAGGTTCCGGTAGGATAATTATTTTACCTAATCAATCCAAATATGAAAACACATTAGGTAAATATAATAAAATAATTTTTCAAAGATCCAGTGCTCTGAACATTTTGCCGTCCGCACGAATCTCACGTTTTTTCTCGTGGCGTCGATAAAACAGAGTGTAAATGTTACTCGTGTAGCCAATCGTTATCAAGATACTGTACTTTTTTTAAATTTTCCCTTTCAGAACTGAAATCAGTATTGTAATTATACACAATAAAACTATAGAGTGAAGAGTACCCCGATGGACAGTTATGCAAACTAATCCATGACAACTGCATTGCTTTGTTCATTATTCTATGTATATAGTCACTGCAGCTACACCACAAAAGAATTTGGAAGTTTTCTCAATGTATTAAATGAAAGCGTTAAACTTAGCATGTAGTGAATACAATTTGGCAGAACGTACGAGCGAGCAAAGCACGAGCACCAGCAAGCGATGGAAAACTGATCCTTCGATCCCACCAAATTATCACTTGCTTCAGTTAGCTATGAAACCCTCCTTGATAATATAATTTTAATTCGTTGACATACAGAAAACATAGCGGGCTGATGATCGGTGGTAGTATGCTTCAAATATATGTTTAGCTTTAGTGTCCAGGATATTTTTAATAGTCTACCAACACTCTTTCACACTTTTACTCATTATTTGTTCGAATTCGCCACATGTAAAATAAGATAGATTATGTTAAACTTACCTTTATATGTTAATAATTCCTAATATTCACTGTCAAAAGTATTAGACTTCACTTTTAAGTAATCACTTTTAAAGTAACTGGACTCGACAACACGCAACGAGAATGACAAGCAGAACAATATTGAGGCTTCATTGACTGTCTGCTCCTGATTTTTCGTCCGTTGAATTTTCCATAGTATGCGTGGGGTACACTCCAACTAGTACAGTGAGCATTCATGTTATGCAGTTCATACGATATTAATTATTTTTACTTTTACTGCACACTTTTTTTAATACAAAAATAAGCTTAAAAGCATATTGCATAAAAAGAATTATTTTGGTTGTAATTTTTATGCTGTAGTATGACTAGCAATAAAATTTATCTAACCATGAGAGGAAATTATAATGTTATCTTGATAACATTAATGCATGTTTTGAGCTTCAATTCGATTGTTTTTCATTTAAATGTTTTATTACAATGCCATTACTTTTGTAAATTACAGTTATTTTTGAAAATCACGTTAATAATCATCTCCGTAGCTCGAGTACTGCGTAACTCGAGATCAAACTGTATCTGTTCATTCATAAAATAACGAACTTTTTAGACAATAGCGATAACCAGACAGGAAATGGAATGCAGGACAGTGTGCGAATTGTACACGGATCATTATCATAGTGTGAGGCGATTTGTCTCCGTCCCATCAATGTGTTTCAAGCAGCAGATACAGGGATTGCGATTAAGTTTAAAATAGCTACAACGTTTTACTGTGGTAAAATGAAATAAATAAATTCCTGCAGTGAAACAACGATGAAACTATTACTAGGAAAATTTGATTTAAACCACTGTAAATTCATTATGTGCATCTCAAAACATCACTCGTTTAAAAAAAAACCAGTTGTTTGGCAGCAGAATAGAAATGTAGCTACTCTAAACTCAGATTCAATTATCAAACCCTGTAAAGCGCACGAGCCCCATGTACAAGACAAAGACAGAAGAGGTCAAACTTCGCAGTCTCTCTTGGCGCACAACAGTACGCTCAAGAGCGAGCTAGCTAAACTTCCTCGTCAGGCATATTGGCGCTTGCGAGCAAGGCTGTTTTTTCTGTATGGGGTTTTAGCACACAGGTCCCTCGCGAGCTACCGTGATCTTGCTACGTATTTTGGATGAGCAGTGCGCTCGCGAGCTAGGCAGTTTTTTTCTGCATGGATTTTGGATAGGCAGTGCGCTTGCGAGCTAGGCTGTTTTTTTCTGCATGGATTTTGTATAGGCAGTGCGCTCGCGAGCTACCCTGTTTTTTTCTGCATGGATTTTGGATAGGCAGTGCGCTCGCGAGCTAGGCTGTTTTTTTCTGCATGGATTTTGGATAGGCAGTGCGCTCGCGAGCTACCCTGTTCTTCTCGCTACGTATTTTGGATGGGCAGGGCGCTCGCGAGCTAGGCAGTTTTTTTCTGCATGGATTTTGGATAGGCAGTGCGCTTGCGAGCTAGGCTGTTTTTTTCTGCATGGATTTTGTATAGGCAGTGCGCTCGCGAGCTACCCTGTTTTTTTCTGCATGGATTTTGGATAGGCAGTGCGCTCGCGAGCTAGGCTGTTTTTTTCTGCATGGATTTTGGATAGGCAGTGCGCTCGCGAGCTACCCTGTTCTTCTCGCTACGTATTTTGGATGGGCAGGGCGCTCGCGAGCTAGGCAGTTTTTTTCTGCATGGATTTTGGATAGGCAGTGCGCTCGCGAGCTACCCTGTTCTTCTCGCTACGTATTTTGGATGGGCAGGGCGCTCGCGAGCTAGGCAGTTTTTTTCTGCATGGATTTTGGATAGGCAGTGCGCTTGCGAGCTAGGCTGTTTTTTTCTGCATGGATTTTGTATAGGCAGTGCGCTCGCGAGCTACCCTGTTTTTTTCTGCATGGATTTTGGATAGGCAGTGCGCTCGCGAGCTAGGCTGTTTTTTTCTGCATGGATTTTGGATAGGCAGTGCGCTCGCGAGCTACCCTGTTTTTTTCCTCATGGATTTTGGATAGGCAGTGCGCTCGCGAGCTAGGCAGTTTTTTCTGCATGGATTTTAAGTATACAGGCCGCTCGCAAGCTACCCTGATCTTCTCGCTGCGTATTTTGGACAAGCAGTGCGCTTGCAAGCCAGGCTGTTTTTTCTGTGTGTTTTGCACATACGATGCGCTCGCGCTCTACGATGTTTTATACGTGTGTTTTGAATAGGCAGTGTGGGTCGACGACAGTAGCTTGTGATGTTTTTTTAAAATAAAAACGTTAATTTGAGTTTTAGTTTTAACCACAATAAAATATTTGATTTTTTTACATGCGGCTATTTACATTCCGTATAAGCTCAACAGTATTATAGATTTAGATTTTTTTTTCTCGGGGCAACTAGTTTCAAACGAGCTTTTTTATATTTTTTTTGCGAGCGGGCGAATCATATTTTTCTGGAATGAAGAGCGGGGAGCGCTCGCTCACTAATGGGAGCGAGCGAACCTTATGATTCCCGCTCTTCTTGCCCATGTCTAGTTCTTATATCATTGAGGCTTCTTGAATAACCAAACCAAAGCCCTGGAACACAATAATAAGGATCTTGGCGATGAAAAAGTCTCAAAATGGGTCATAGTGCACTATATACGCATGCTAAAATTGATAGGTTTTCCCGAGTAAAATGCATTCAGAGCCCATTTACAAGACTATCCGTAGAACTATCGTAGAACGCATGTGCGGCTTCAGAAGACCGCTTCAATACCTTTCCAAAACTGTCTTAATCGTCTCGCTAGGACACATGGTTACGAAGTTATGGCCATTTGAAGGAATGTCCAACTTTCCCCTCCATCCATATGGCCATGGTTGAAATTTTGACGAAAATGCAAGGTCAACCATTATCGTTCTTATATCATTGAGGCTTCTTGAATAACCAAACCAAAGCCCTGGAACACAATAATAAGGATCTTGGCGATGAAAAAGTCTCAAAATGGGTCATAGTGCACTATATACGCATGCTAAAATTGATAGGTTTTCCCGAGTAAAATGCATTCAGAGCCCATTTACAAGACTATCCGTGAGTTTAATCGTAGAACCCATGTGCGGCTTTAGAAGACCGCTTCAATACCTTTCCAAAACTGTCTTAATCGTCTCGCTAGGACACATGGTTACGAAGTTATGGCCATTTGAAGGAATGTCCAACTTTCCCCTCCATCCATATGGCCATGGTTGAAATTTTGACGAAAATGCAAGGTCAACCATTATCGTTCTTCAATCATTGAGGCTTCTTGAATAACCAAACCAAAGCCCTGAAACACAATAATAAGGATGTTGCGAACGCGACAATCCAGATTTTTTATATTTCTTTCTAACCATAAAATAGAATAAAATATGATAGTTCAAACATACTCGAGAACAGACGTACCATCAAGGAAACAAACTTAATGTAATCCTAAACCCTTCAAGTAGGGCCATCTGGGTATTTTGACTTGCATTTTTTAGCAGTCAATTACTTCAATTCGTTTCGAACCTATAACGATTAACTTAGGATTACAGCATGCATGTGTGCCAAGCTAGACCAACTCCGAGAAGCGTAGGAAAATTCCACATCCATTTTTCTCACGACCGTAAAATCGTTAAACCTAAAAATCTCTCAAACATAGATGCGTTAATAACATGAACCAGATAAGATTTCGAAAGGCAATAAGTTCAAGTATTTGTCAATGATGCGATACATCCGGAACATGCACCACTGAAGTCAAGTGTTAGGTACAGTTACGCCAAAAAGGGAAAACCACAACGCCTGCAATCAATGCAACAATTTGTTCTCACCAGAGAAAGCAATAAAAAAAGGGATCACATTTCCTTCAGGATCGCTTGACATAAAACAGCACACCAGAACCAGAAAACCTCCTAGGAGAATGCGTAGGCGTGGCAAAAAGGAAAAGGCTAGCGACACGAACATATGCGAAAAAGGAAGAGAAAATAACCTTCCCAAAATAGAACTTGAAGAAATTAGTATATAAGAATTCATTTTGAATCTGAATAAACACTTACAATTCTGACGCCTAACTGTGCACCCGTGTACAGAGTTTTTTTTTGTCTGAACCGATCAACTAACCTTCCGCGACTTCGCGAATTTCATATCCGAAATTAATAATGGTGGCTCCAGAGAGGAGTAGTGTAAAGAAATAGGAAAACTCCAAAACTTTATTTTTTTATATCTACTCCAGTGAACGAAGTGAACAAAAAAGTTAGTGAATGAGTTTACACAAAAGGGTGTTAAATTGTAACGTCAAATCGTATTTCTTACCGTTCTTGTGAAAGAACAATTTCCTCCTCGTCCGTTAAACTCGTTAATTAAACAAAACAAAAAAAAAACTCGTAATCTGAACCAGCAGTGTTTGTTTATCAAATTACTGAACAATTGTGCTTGTAATAATTCATCACAGCGCAGCCAAGGTCCAGACAAGGAGAACGTCACCCTGCGTCACTTCAAAAGGAAATAAA
Organism: Anopheles merus; assembly: GCF_017562075.2. Classification (NCBI taxonomy): domain Eukaryota; kingdom Metazoa; phylum Arthropoda; class Insecta; order Diptera; family Culicidae; genus Anopheles; species Anopheles merus. Next base: position 23,296 of record NW_024427941.1, on the reverse strand, counting down.
GGAACTTATCCAGGTAAGCCAATTCCTTATTAAAACTAACAAAAGGCAAGGAAATCATCGTCCAAAATGCCTGTAAAATTTGTGACCAATCCAAACGGCGCATGTCGATTGTGTACCGGGGTGGACACGAGCGAACCAACGATGACACAATGCAATGAATGCGATCGTTGGTTCCATTTGTCGTGTGTTAAATTACAACGACTGCCTAAACGAGAAGAATATTGGTTATGTCCGAAATGCCAAAGCATCAAGTACGAAATTAATCGTCTTACAAGCTTGACAAAGGAAACCGACAAGGGCAAGGAGGGAAAGGAACAAGAAACAAGCATTGAAACCTCCATAAAAGATTTTATCATCAGCCAAAAGGATCAGATGAAAGACATTTTTAACGTCATCAAAATATTAGTTGATGATAAAAAGGAACCATCGCACGTGGAAACCCTTATCAGAAGGCAATCCTTGATGCAGTTGCCCAAGTTTGGAGGCGATCCAAAAGAATGGACGAAATTCAAACAAACGTTTGATAAAACAAACGAAGAGGGCAGTTTTACGGATTTAGAAAATCTAAACCGTTTAACACAAGCTTTGAACGGAAAGGCGTTGCAGCACGTTCAACAGCTAATGATGGAATCCAATAACGTTAAAGAAATTATGTCGAGGTTAGAAGAGGAATATGGAAGAAATGATTTAGTTTATCTTGAACTCCTAAATAATCTACAGAAAATTAAAAAAGAGTCAAAAACCATGATTTATGAATTGACCAATGCATTAGAAAATCTAGTGCACACGGTAAAACTCATGAATAAACCGTCTTATCTAAACGATCATAGACTGGTTTTGGAATTAGTGTCCAAACTCCCCTACGACATCCAAGTCAAAAGGACAGATTATATTATAGCACAAAAGGTAGATTTAGAAAATCAAACCTTAGATGAATTGTGTGAATGGTTAAAACCCTTTGCCAAAAGAGCCAGTCTCATGAGTGCCGCACAATCGATTAATAACAAAGGACATCTAAACATACATGAGCAAAAATTTGAACATAAATCTAAGCCAAAATGGCAGGACAATAATAAACCAAATCAAAACAAATCATCTATAAAATGCTTAATATGCAATAAATCCCACGAAACTATTAAATGTTACGCCTTAGTAAACAAAACTATAACAGAGCGTCAACAGATAGTTCGTAACAAACGACTTTGTGCCGGATGTTTGAATTCTAACAATCACGGTATAAACGTTTGTAGAAGTGCGCAAACGTGTGGTATTAACGGATGTACAGCTAAACATCATAAAATGCTTCATTCTACAGAATCAACACCAGCAGTTGAAAGAGAAATAGCAAATAATCACCACGAGGTACAAAGCGCATCTTCCACGCATTACCAAGTGTTACCAGTAACACTAATAAATAAAGAAAAAACCGTGGAAACGTATGCTTTCTTAGATACAGGCTCATCTCTCACCCTATTAGATGCAAAAATAGCCAAACAATTGTCGCTAACGGGAGAAGAAACTCCTCTTCAACTAGTTTGGACGCAAGGTACAAAGGCTGACCATGAAGGAAGTCAAAAGGTAAATCTAAAGATAAGAGGGACAACCAAAAGACTTTCGCCCTAAAAGACGTTAGGACGATTAAAAATCTAATGCTACCATTACAAACGTTAGATTACAATGAATTGTGTCTCAAGTTCCCTTATTTGAAAAATTTACCAATCGATAAGTTTGAAAACGTACAGCCGACCATTGTGATCGGCATAAGACATAACAAACTATTAATGGGTACAAAGCATCGCTACGGGAAGCAGGGAGAACCTATAGCCGTAAAAACCCCACTTGGCTGGCTTATACACGTTAAAAGGATGGAAAACAAAAATCAAAATTTCTCGATGGTTATTCAAGAAGATTCGGAAATTCAACGAATGATGTCAAATTATTTTTCCATTGAAGATTTTGGTGTAAAGCCCGTAAAGGCGCTACCTGAATCTGAGGAAGAAACAAGGGCAAAGTAAATCCTGAAAAATACTCTGAAGTTCAAAGAAGGACGTTACGAGGTAGGATTGCTATGGAAAAAGGATAACCATAAATTTCCCGCTAGCTTGGACAACGCAATGTCAAGGCTCATTGGCTTAGAAAGAAAGTTGAAAAAGGAACCAGAACTAAAGGAATGGGCGTTAACAACTTTCAAGAGCTATGTAGAAAAAGGTTACGCTAGGAAACTAGAACCATGGGAAATAGAAATGCATCCATCAAATACATTTTATCTTCCACACTTCGTGGTAATAAACAAAAACAAGGATCCGCCGAAACCCCGATTGGTGTTCGATGCAGCAGCAAAGGTTAGAGGACAATCTCTTAACTCCGCCTTACTATCGGGTCCGGACAGCACCACTTCACTATTTGGAATCCTAATTAGGTTCCGTGAAGGAAAATACGCAATCTGTGGTGACATTAAAGAAATGTTTCATCAAGTAAGAATTCGTAAAGAAGATCAACATGCCCAAAGATTTCTTTGGCGCGATTGCGAAGACCGTAAGCCAGATACTTACGTTATGCAAGTAATGACCTTCGGGTCAACATGTTCACCTTCTTGCGCGCAGGCCGCAAAAAATTCCAATGCAAAGAGGCTAAAAAACAAATACCCTTTAGCGTTAACTCCAATCGTGCAACAGCATTATGTTGACGATTATAATGACAGCTTTAATTCAATGAGCACTGCCATAGAGACAGTACAACAGGTAATAAAGGCTCATGATGAAGGAGGATTCTTTATTACCAAGTTTTGCTCAAATAACAAAGAATTGCTCAGTACCATATCAGAAGATAGGATTGACGCAGACAATATAAAGGTAATGGATAGTAGAAACGAGGAATCGAAAATACTCGGAATTTATTGGAACACAACTAAAGATAACATTGGCTTTCATGCAAAACTGGACAAAATACCTTCTGACGTTCGTCTAAAATTCAGACACCCAACAAAACGGGATCATCTGCAAATATACGACGGGTTGGTGTCTAGATGCGGAATACGGCTACCTTACGTGGAGTGTCGACTTGTCAAGACAATGCGAGCGCAACGACTTTGAAATAATCTACGAAGGTACTGTAAACAAAACCTTTGATCAAAATACTGACGTCAAAACACGAGCTAACGCAGTCTACACCTTAATATCGAAAGAGCATATGTTTTCAATAAGGGCTCTCGATGCTACTCAAATATGCGGCTTTAATAGCTACGTAACCGATCACCCAAAGATTTTCATTCTTGAGTTACAAGGATATCAATCGCCTTTCAAACGCAGAGCAATCGATGGAAAAAATCTCGACTTGTTCACCTATTTCAATTCAAAAATCACGCTAGTAGAAAACTATCTCGGTCAAAAGTTGAACGATGTGTACACTACAGTTATGACCGAAATGTGCAAACTAGATAAGGCACTTTTGGAGACCAAATTAACACTTGCTCGCCTAAATCCAAGTGAATTCGTCAAGAATCTCGTTAAACGTCCTGGTTACACAGCAGTCGTAGCAGCCGAAGTACTATACATTCTGGAATGCAAACCGGTCTACGTCACTTATGACAGCAAAGAAGATTGCTATCAAGAAATTCCAGTGAAGTACAATAATCGCTCTATGTTTATGGCTCCAGTTACACGAATGCTACAACTAAGAGGCACGCAAATAGACTGCACACCATTACTACCAGCGAAATTTACAATTGGTGGTAGGTGGTATACTACAGATCATCGTTTGAGAGAAACGACAGCCCCACAACAACTGACCACCGATATCGTAACCAATTGGGCATACACTCCCTTACCAAGTCTAATGAAGAGTGGAGTGTACGATGCCGAAAGTCTCCAAAAGATGAAGAACTTAGTGTACGAACAAGGTGATAAGAAAATAGCATCTTCAGTCTTGTACAAGATGATCGCCGGTCAACATCCTAATCTACAAGGATTTACCTTTGACGCACTCATATCAGAAAAGGTAATTCATAATGCATTTCAAAAATATTGGTCGAAACTGGTATCATGGTCCACGTGGATCGGAAACATTACATCTACAGCCATAGGTATCTATGTATTTGGCAGAGCAGTCAAATTCATTATGGATACAATAATCCATGGCAGAATTCTATTCGAAATCTACGGAGTAGGATGGCAGTTGCTAACATCCTTTTGGGATTCCTTGACTAATCTGCTATCTCATCGCGGCCATCGGAGACAACAAGAAAATGTAGCACCACAGCCGGCGTACAATCAAAACCACACTATCGATGAACCAAATACAGACCAGAACCCGCCAGCATTCTCATCACCCGTAGTAGAGCAAAGAATACATCGTACCCTACCAATGTTCCTGTATCCGCGATACAACAACATCCCAACAACAATAGACCACGAGATGACTACAGCATGCGCACCGCCTTCACAGCAACCGCTCATCGGGCAGCAAGACGGTGATTACGAACGCAAGTAACACAAATATCGTAGGTTTATACATTTTATATTTTTTTTTTTATCTCTGCTTTATAATCTCCTAAATTCTATCATAGAAAATGTCGCGTTATTTTGTAAAACTTGTAGTTTTACGAGGGCCGGTATGTTGCGAACGCGACAATCCAGATTTTTTATATTTCTTTCTAACCATAAAATAGAATAAAATATGATAGTTCAAACATACTCGAGAACAGACGTACCATCAAGGAAACAAACTTAATGTAATCCTAAACCCTTCAAGTAGGGCCATCTGGGTATTTTGACTTGCATTTTTTAGCAGTCAATTACTTCAATTCGTTTCGAACCTATAACGATTAACTTAGGATTACAGCATGCATGTGTGCCAAGCTAGACCAACTCCGAGAAGCGTAGGAAAATTCCACATCCATTTTTCTCACGACCGTAAAATCGTTAAACCTAAAAATCTCTCAAACATAGATGCGTTAATAACATGAACCAGATAAGATTTCGAAAGGCAATAAGTTCAAGTATTTGTCAATGATGCGATACATCCGGAACATGCACCACTGAAGTCAAGTGTTAGGTACAGTTACGCCAAAAAGGGAAAACCACAACGCCTGCAATCAATGCAACAATTTGTTCTCACCAGAGAAAGCAATAAAAAAAGGGATCACATTTCCTTCAGGATCGCTTGACATAAAACAGCACACCAGAACCAGAAAACCTCCTAGGAGAATGCGTAGGCGTGGCAAAAAGGAAAAGGCTAGCGACACGAACATATGCGAAAAAGGAAGAGAAAATAACCTTCCCAAAATAGAACTTGAAGAAATTAGTATATAAGAATTCATTTTGAATCTGAATAAACACTTACAATTCTGACGCCTAACTGTGCACCCGTGTACAGAGTTTTTTTTTGTCTGAACCGATCAACTAACCTTCCGCGACTTCGCGAATTTCATATCCGAAATTAATAAAGGATCTTGGCGATGAAAAAGTCTCAAAATGGGTCATAGTGCACTATATACGCATGCTAAAATTGATAGGTTTTCCCGAGTAAAATGCATTCAGAGCCCATTTACAAGACTATCCGTGAGTTTAATCGTAGAACCCATGTGAGGCTTTAGAAGACCGCTTCAATACCTTTCCAAAACTGTCTTAATCGTCTCGCTAGGACACATGGTTACGAAGTTATGGCCATTTGAAGGAATGTCCAACTTTCCCCTCCATCCATATAGCCATGGTTGAAATTTTGACGAAAATGCAAGGTCAACCATTATCGTTCTTATATCATTGAGGCTTCTTGAATAACCAAACCAAAGCCCTGGAACACAATAATAAGGATCTTGGCGATGAAAAAGTCTCAAAATGGGTCATAGTGCACTATATACGCATGCTAAAATTGATAAGTTTTCCCGAGTAAAATGCATTCAGAGCCCATTTACAAGACTATCCGTGAGTTTAATCGTAGAACCCATGTGCGGCTTTAAAAGACCGCTTCAATACCTTTCCAAAACTATCTTAATCGTCTCGCTAGGACACATGGTTACGAAGTTATGGCCATTTGAAGGAATGTCCAACTTTCCCCTCCATCCATATGGCCATGGTTGAAATTTTGACGAAAATGCAAGGTCAACCATTATCGTTCTTATATCATTGAGGCTTCTTGAATAACCAAACCAAAGCCCTGGAACACAATAATAAGGATCTTGGCGATGAAAAAGTCTCAAAATGGGTCATAGTGCACTATATACGCATGCTAAAATTGATAGGTTTTCCCGAGTAAAATGCATTCAGAGCCCATTTACAAGACTATCCGTGAGTTCCATCGTAGAACCCATGTGCGGCTTTAGAAGACCGCTTCAATACCTTTCCAAACCTGTCTTAATCGTCTCGCTAGGACACATGGTTACGAAGTTATGGCCATTTGAAGGAATGTCCAACTTTCCCCTCCATTCATATGGCCATGGTTGAAATTTTGACGAAAATGCAAGGTCAACCATTATCGTTCTTATATCATTGAGGCTTCTTGAATAACCAAACCAAAGCCCTGGAACACAATAATAAGGATCTTGGCGATGAAAAAGTCTCAAAATGGGTCATAGTGCACTATATACGCATGCTAAAATTGATAGGTTTTCCCGAGTAAAATGCATTCAGAGCCCATTTACAAGACTATCCGTGAGTTTAATCGTAGAACCCATGTGCGGCTTTAGAAGACCGCTTCAATACCTTTCCAAAACTGTCTTAATCGTCTCGCTAGGACACATGGTTACGAAGTTATGGCCATTTGAAGGAATGTCCAACTTTCCCCTCCATCCATATGGCCATGGTTGAAATTTTGACGAAAATGCAAGGTCAACCATTATCGTTCTTATATCATTGAGGCTTCTTGAATAACCAAACCAAAGCCCTGGAACACAATAATAATGATCTTGGCGATGAAAAAGTCTCAAAATGGGTCATAGTGCACTATATACGCATGCTAAAATTGATAGGTTTTCCCGAGTAAAATGCATTCAGAGCCCATTTACAAGACTATCCGTGAGTTTAATCGTAGAACCCATGTGCGGCTTTAGAAGACCGCTTCAATACCTTTCCAAAACTGTCTTAATCGTCTCGCTAGGACACATGGTTACGAAGTTATGGCCATTTGAAGGAATGTCCAACTTTCCCCTCCATCCATATGGCCATGGTTGAAATTTTGACGAAAATGCAAGGTCAACCATTATCGTTCTTCTATCATTGAGGCTTCTTGAATAACCAAACCAAAGCCCTGAAACACAATAATAAGGATCTTGGCGATGAAAAAGTCTCAAAATGGGTCATAGTGCACTATATACGCATGCTAAAATTGATAGGTTTTCCCGAGTAAAATGCATTCAGAGCCCATTTACAAGACTATCCGTGAGTTTAATCGTAGAACCCATGTGCGGCTTTAGAAGACCGCTTCAATACCTTTCCAAAACTGTCTTAATCGTCTCGCTAGGACACATGGTTACGAAGTTATGGCCATTTGAAGGAATGTCCAACTTTCCCCTCCATCCATATGGCCATGGTTGAAATTTTGACGAAAATGCAAGGTCAACCATTATCGTTCTTATATCATTGAGGCTTCCTGAATAACCAAACCAAAGCCCTGGAACACAATAATAAGGATCTTGGCGATGAAAAAGTCTCAAAATGGGTCATAGTGCACTATATACGCATGCTAAAATTGATAGGTTTTCCCGAGTAAAATGCATTCAGAGCCCATTTACAAGACTATCCGTGAGTTTAATCGTAGAACCCATGTGCGGCTTTAGAAGACCGCTTCAATACCTTTCCAAAACTGTCTTAATCGTCTCGCTAGGACACATGGTTACGAAGTTATGGCCATTTGAAGGAATGTCCAACTTTCCCCTCCATCCATATGGCCATGGTTGAAATTTTGACGAAAATGCAAGGTCAACCATTATCGTTCTTATCATTGAGGCTTCTTGAATAACTAAACCAAAGCCCTGAAACACAATAATAAGGATCTTGGCGATGAAAAAGTCTCAAAATGGGTCATAGTGCACTATATACGCATGCTAAAATTGATAGGTTTTCCCGAGTAAAATGCATTCAGAGCCCATTTACAAGACTATCCGTGAGTTTAATCGTAGAACCCATGTGCGGCTTTAGAAGACCGCTTCAATACCTTTCCAAAACTGTCTTAATCGTCTCGCTAGGACACATGGTTACGAAGTTATGGCCATTTGAAGGAATGTCCAACTTTCCCCTCCATCCATATGGCCATGGTTGAAATTTTGACGAAAATGCAAGGTCAACCATTATCGTTCTTATATCATTGAGGCTTCTTGAATAACCAAACCAAAGCCCTGGAACACAATAATAAGGATCTTGGCGATGAAAAAGTCTCAAAATGGGTCATAGTGCACTATATACGCATGCTAAAATTGATAGGTTTTCCCGAGTAAAATGCATTCAGAGCCCATTTACAAGACTATCCGTGAGTTTAATCGTAGAACCCATGTGCGGCTTTAGAAGACCGCTTCAATACCTTTCCAAAACTGTCTTAATCGTCTCGCTAGGACACATGGTTACGAAGTTATGGCCATTTGAAGGAATGTCCAACTTTCCCCTCCATCCATATGGCCATGGTTGAAATTTTGACGAAAATGCAAGGTCAACCATTATCGTTCTTCTATCATTGAGGCTTCTTGAATAACCAAACCAAAGCCCTGAACACAATAATAAGGATCTTGGCGATGAAAAAGTCTCAAAATGGGTCATAGTGCACTATATACGCATGCTAAAATTGATAGGTTTTCCCGAGTAAAATGCATTCAGAGCCCATTTACAAGACTATCCGTGAGTTTAATCGTAGAACCCATGTGAGGCTTTAGAAGACCGCTTCAATACCTTTCCAAAACTGTCTTAATCGTCTCGCTAGGACACATGGTTACGAAGTTATGGCCATTTGAAGGAATGTCCAACTTTCCCCTCCATCCATATGGCCATGGTTGAAATTTTGACGAAAATGCAAGGTCAACCATTATCGTTCTTATATCATTGAGGCTTCTTGAATAACCAAACCAAAGCCCTGGAACACAATAATAAGGATCTTGGCGATGAAAAAGTCTCAAAATGGGTCATAGTGCACTATATACGCATGCTAAAATTGATAGGTTTTCCCGAGTAAAATGCATTCAGAGCCCATTTACAAGACTATCCGTGAGTTTAATCGTAGAACCCATGTGCGGCTTTAGAAGACCGCTTCAATACCTTTCCAAAACTGTCTTAATCGTCTCGCTAGGACACATGGTTACGAAGTTATGGCCATTTGAAGGAATTCCAACTTTCCCCTCCATCCATATGGCCATGGTTGAAATTTTGACGAAAATGCAAGGTCAACCATTATCGTTCTTATATCATTGAGGCTTCTTGAATAACCAAACCAAAGCCCTGGAACACAATAATAAGGATCTTGGCGATGAAAAAGTCTCAAAATGGGTCATAGTGCACTATATACGCATGCTAAAATTGATAGGTTTTCCCGAGTAAAATGCATTCAGAGCCCATTTACAAGACTATCCGTGAGTTTAATCGTAGAACCCATGTGCGGCTTTAGAAGACCGCTTCAATACCTTTCCAAAACTGTCTTAATCGTCTCGCTAGGACACATGGTTACGAAGTTATGGCCATTTGAAGGAATGTCCAACTTTCCCATCCATCCATATGGCCATGGTTGAAATTTTGACGAAAATGCAAGGTCAACCATTATCGTTCTTATATCATTGAGGCTTCTTGAATAACCAAACCAAAGCCCTGGAACACAATAATAAGGATCTTGGCGATGAAAAAGTCTCAAAATGGGTCATAGTGCACTATATACGCATGCTAAAATTGATAGGTTTTCCCGAGTAAAATGCATTCAGAGCCCATTTACAAGACTATCCGTGAGTTTAATCGTAGAACCCATGTGCGGCTTTAGAAGACCGCTTCAATACCTTTCCAAAACTGTCTTAATCGTCTCGCTAGGACACATGGTTACGAAGTTATGGCCATTTGAAGGAATGTCCAACTTTCCCCTCCATCCATATGGCCATGGTTGAAATTTTGACGAAAATGCAAGGTCAACCATTATCGTTCTTATATCATTGAGGCTTCTTGAATAACCAAACCAAAGCCCTGGAACACAATAATAAGGATCTTGGCGATGAAAAAGTGTCAAAATGGGTCATAGTGCACTATATACGCATGCTAAAATTGATAGGTTTTCCCGAGTAAAATGCATTCAGAGCCCATTTACAAGACTATCCGTGAGTTTAATCGTAGAACCCATGTGCGGCTTTAGAAGACCGCTTCAATACCTTTCCAAAACTGTCTTAATCGTCTCGCTAGGACACATGGTTACGAAGTTATGGCCATTTGAAGGAATTTCCAACTTTCCCCTCCATCCATATGGCCATGGTTGAAATTTTGACGAAAATGCAAGGTCAACCATTATCGTTCTTATATCATTGAGGCTTCTTGAATAACCAAACTAAAGCCCTGGAACACAATAATAAGGATCTTGGCGATGAAAAAGTCTCAAAATGGGTCATAGTGCACTATATACGCATGCTAAAATTGATAGGTTTTCCCGAGTAAAATGCATTCAGAGCCCATTTACAAGACTATCCGTGAGTTTAATCGTAGAACCCATGTGCGGCTTTAGAAGACCGCTTCAATACCTTTCCAAAACTGTCTTAATCGTCTCGCTAGGACACATGGTTACGAAGTTATGGCCATTTGAAGGAATGTCCAACTTTCCCCTCCATCCATATGGCCATGGTTGAAATTTTGACGAAAATGCAAGGTCAACCATTATCGTTCTTATATCATTGAGGCTTCTTGAATAACCAAACCAAAGCCCTGGAACACAATAATAAGGATCTTGGCGATGAAAAAGTCTCAAAATGGGTCATAGTGCACTATATACGCATGCTAAAATTGATAGGTTTTCCCGAGTAAAATGCATTCAGAGCCCATTTACAAGACTATCCGTGAGTTTAATCGTAGAACCCATGTGCGGCTTTAAAAGACCGCTTCAATACCTTTCCAAAACTGTCTTAATCGTCTCGCTAGGACACATGGTTACGAAGTTATGGCCATTTGAAGGAATGTCCAACTTTCCCCTCCATCCATATGGCCATGGTTGAAATTTTGACGAAAATGCAAGGTCAACCATTATCGTTCTTATATCATTGAGGCTTCTTGAATAACCAAACCAAAGCCCTGGAACACAATAATAAGGATCTTGGCGATGAAAAAGTCTCAAAATGGGTCATAGTGCACTATATACGCATGCTAAAATTGATAGGTTTTCCCGAGTAAAATGCATTCAGAGCCCATTTACAAGACTATCCGTGAGTTTAATCGTAGAACCCATGTGCGGCTTTAAAAGACCGCTTCAATACCTTTCCAAAACTGTCTTAATCGTCTCGCTAGGACACATGGTTACGAAGTTATGGCCATTTGAAGGAATGTCCAACTTTCCCCTCCATCCATATGGCCATGGTTGAAATTTTGACGAAAATGCAAGGTCAACCATTATCGTTCTTATATCATTGAGGCTTCTTGAATAACCAAACCAAAGCCCTGGAACACAATAATAAGGATCTTGGCGATGAAAAAGTCTCAAAATGGGTCATAGTGCACTATATACGCATGCTAAAATTGATAGGTTTTCCCGAGTAAAATGCATTCAGAGCCCATTTACAAGACTATCCGTGAGTTTAATCGTAGAACCCATGTGCGGCTTTAAAAGACCGCTTCAATACCTTTCCAAAACTGTCTTAATCGTCTCGCTAGGACACATGGTTACGAAGTTATGGCCATTTGAAGGAATTTCCAACTTTCCCTCCATCCATATGGCCATGGTTGAAATTTTGACGAAAATGCAAGGTCAACCATTATCGTTCTTATATCATTGAGGCTTCTTGAATAACCAAACCAAAGCCCTGGAACACAATAATAAGGATCTTGGCGATGAAAAAGTCTCAAAATGGGTCATAGTGCACTATATACGCATGCTAAAATTGATAGGTTTTCCCGAGTAAAATGCATTCAGAGCCCATTTACAAGACTATCCGTGAGTTTAATCGTAGAACCCATGTGCGGCTTCAAAAGACCGCTTCAATACCTTTCCAAAACTGTCTTAATCGTCTCGCTAGGACACATGGTTACGAAGTTATGGCCATTTGAAGGAATGTCCAACTTTCCCATCCATCCATATGGCCATGGTTGAAATTTTGACGAAAATGCAAGGTCAACCATTATCGTTCTTATATCATTGAGGCTTCTTGAATAACCAAACCAAAGCCCTGGAACACAATAATAAGGATCTTGGCGATGAAAAAGTCTCAAAATGGGTCATAGTGCACTATATACGCATGCTAAAATTGATAGGTTTTCCCGAGTAAAATGCATTCAGAGCCCATTTACTAGACTATCCGTGAGTTTAATCGTAGAACCCATGGGCGGCTTTAAAAGACCGCTTCAATACCTTTCCAAAACTGTCTTAATCGTCTCGCTAGGACACATGGTTACGAAGTTATGGCCATTTGAAGGAATGTCCATCTTTCCCTATCCATCCATATGGCCATGGTTGAAATTTTGACGAAAATGCAAGGTCAACCATTATCGTTCTTATATCATTGAGGCTTCTTGAATAACCAAACCAAAGCCCTGGAACACAATAATAAGGATCTTGGCGATGAAAAAGTCTCAAAATGGGTCATAGTGCACTATATACACATGCTAAAATTGATAGGTTTTCCCGAGTAAAATGCATTCAGAGCCCATTTACAAGACTATCCGTGAGTTTAATCGTAGAACCCATGTGCGGCTTTAGAAGACCGCTTCAATACCTTTCCAAAACTGTCTTAATCGTCTCGCTAGGACACATGGTTACGAAGTTATGGCCATTTGAAGGAATGTCCAACTTTCCCATCCATCCATATGGCCATGGTTGAAATTTTGACGAAAATGCAAGGTCAACCATTATCGTTCTTATATCATTGAGGCTTCTTGAATAACCAAACCAAAGCCCTGGAACACAATAATAAGGATCTTGGCGATGAAAAAGTCTCAAAATGGGTCATAGTGCACTATATACGCATGCTAAAATTGATAGGTTTTCCCGAGTAAAATGCATTCAGAGCCCATTTACTAGACTATCCGTGAGTTTAATCGTAGAACCCATGTGCGGCTTTAGAAGACCGCTTCAATACCTTTCCAAAACTGTCTTAATCGTCTCGCTAGGACACATGGTTACGAAGTTATGGCCATTTGAAGGAATGTCCAACTTTCCCATCCATCCATATGGCCATGGTTGAAATTTTGACGAAAATGCAAGGTCAACCATTATCGTTCTTATATCATTGAGGCTTCTTGAATAACCAAACCAAAGCCCTGGAACACAATAATAAGGATCTTGGCGATGAAAAAGTCTCAAAATGGGTCATAGTGCACTATATACGCATGCTAAAATTGATAGGTTTTCCCGAGTAAAATGCATTCAGAACCCATTTACAAGACTATCCGTGAGTTTAATCGTAGAAGAACGCTTCAATACCTTTCCAAAACTGTCTTAATCGCCTCGCTAGGACACATGGTTACGAAGTTATGGCCATTTGAAGGAATGTCCAACTTTCCCATCCATCCATATGGCCATGGTTGAAATTTTGACGAAAATGCAAGGTCAACCATTATCGTTCTTATATCATTGAGGCTTCTTGAATAACCAAACCAAAGCCCTGGAACACAATAATAAGGATCTTGGCGATGAAAAAGTCTCAAAATGGGTCATAGTGCACTATATACGCATGCTAAAATTGATAGGTTTTCCCGAGTAAAATGCATTCAGAACCCATTTACAAGACTATCCGTGAGTTTAATCGTAGAACCCATGTGCGGCTTTAGAAGACCGCTTCAATACCTTTCCAAAACTGTCTTAATCGTCTCGCTAGGACACATGGTTACGAAGTTATGGCCATTTGAAGGAATGTCCAACTTTCCCATCCATCCATATGGCCATGGTTGAAATTTTGACGAAAATGCAAGGTCAACCATTATCGTTCTTATATCATTGAGGCTTCTTGAATAACCAAACCAAAGCCCTGGAACACAATAATAAGGATCTTGGCGATGAAAAAGTCTCAAAATGGGTCATAGTGCACTATATACGCATGCTAAATTGATAGGTTTTCCCGAGTAAAATGCATTCAGAGCCCATTTACAAGACTATCCGTGAGTTTAATCGTAGAACCCATGTGCGGCTTTAGAAGACCGCTTCAATACCTTTCCAAAACTGTCTTAATCGTCTCGCTAGGACACATGGTTACGAAGTTATGGCCATTTGAAGGAATGTCCAACTTTCCCATCCATCCATATGGCCATGGTTGAAATTTTGACGAAAATGCAAGGTCAACCATTATCGTTCTTATATCATTGAGGCTTCTTGAATAACCAAACCAAAGCCCTGGAACACAATAATAAGGATCTTGGCGATGAAAAAGTCTCAAAATGGGTCATAGTGCACTATATACGCATGCTAAAATTGATAGGTTTTCCCGGTAAAATGCATTCAGAGCCCATTTACAAGACTATCCGTGAGTTTAATCGTAGAACCCATGTGCGGCTTTAGAAGACCGCTTCAATACCTTTCCAAAACTGTCTTAATCGTCTCGCTAGGACACATGGTTACGAAGTTATGGCCATTTGAAGGAATGTCCAACTTTCCTATCCATCCATATGGCCATGGTTGAAACTTTGACGAAAATGCAAGGTCAACCATTATCGTTCTTATATCATTGAGGCTTCTTGAATAACCAAACCAAAGCCCTGGAACACAATAATAAGGATCTTGGCGATGAAAAAGTCTCAAAATGGGTCATAGTGCACTATATACGCATGCTAAAATTGATAGGTTTTCCCGAGTAAAATGCATTCAGAGCCCATTTACAAGACTATCCGTGAGTTTAATCGTAGAACATGTGCGGCTTTAGAAGACCGCTTCAATACCTTTCCAAAACTGTCTTAATCGTCTCGCTAGGACACATGGTTACGAAGTTATGGCCATTTGAAGGAATGTCCAACTTTCCCATCCATCCATATGGCCATGGTTGAAATTTTGACGAAAATGCAAGGTCAACCATTATCGTTCTTATATCATTGAGGCTTCTTGAATAACCAAACCAAAGCCCTGGAACACAATAATAAGGATCTTGGCGATGAAAAAGTCTCAAAATGGGTCATAGTGCACTATATACGCATGCTAAAATTGATAGGTTTTCCCGAGTAAAATGCATTCAGAGCCCATTTACAAGACTACCCGTGAGTTTAATCGTAGAACCCATGTGCGGCTTTAGAAGACCGCTTCAATACCTTTCCAAAACTGTCTTAATCGTCTCGCTAGGACACATGGTTACGAAGTTATGGCCATTTGAAGGAATGTCCAACTTTCCCATCCATCCATATGGCCATGGTTGAAATTTTGACGAAAATGCAAGGTCAACCATTATCGTTCTTATATCATTGAGGCTTCTTGAATAACCAAACCAAAGCCCTGGAACACAATAATAAGGATCTTGGCGATGAAAAAGTCTCAAAATGGGTCATAGTGCACTATATACGCATGCTAAAATTGATAGGTTTTCCCGAGTAAAATGCATTCAGAGCCCATTTACAAGACTATCCGTGAGTTTAATCGTAGAACCCATGTGCGGCTTTAGAAGACCGCTTCAATACCTTTCCAAAACTGTCTTAATCGTCTCGCTAGGACATATGGTTACGAAGTTATGGCCATTTGAAGGAATGTCCAACTTTCCCATCCATCCATATGGCCATGGTTGAAATTTTGACGAAAATGCAAGGTCAACCATTATCGTTCTTATATCATTGAGGCTTCTTGAATAACCAAACCAAAGCCCTGGAACACAATAATAAGGATCTTGGCGATGAAAAGTCTCAAAATGGGTCATAGTGCACTATATACGCATGCTAAAATTGATAGGTTTTCCCGAGTAAATGCATTCATTCAGAGCCCATTTACAAGACTATCCGTGAGTTTAACCGTAGAACCCATGTGCGGCTTTAAAGACCGCTTCAATACCTTTCCAAAACTGTCTTAATCGTCTCGCTAGGACACATGGTTACGAAGTTATGGCCATTTGAAGGAATGTCCAACTTTCCCATCCATCCATATGGCCATGGTTGAAATTTTGACGAAAATGCAAGGTCAACCATTATCGTTCTTATATCATTGAGGCTTCTTGAATAACCAAACCAAAGCCCTGGAACACAATAATAAGGATCTTGGCGATGAAAAAGTCTCAAAATGGGTCATAGTGCACTATATACGCATGCTAAAATTGATAGGTTTTCCCGAGTAAAATGCATTCAGAGCCCATTTACAAGACTATCCGTGAGTTTAATCGTAGAACCCATGTGCGGCTTTAGAAGACCGCTTCAATACCTTTCCAAAACTGTCTTAATCGTCTCGCTAGGACACATGGTTACGAAGTTATGGCCATTTGAAGGAATGTCCAACTTTCCCATCCATCCATATGGCCATGGTTGAAATTTTGACGAAAATGCAAGGTCAACCATTATCGTTCTTATATCATTGAGGCTTCTTGAATAACCAAACCAAAGCCCTGGAACACAATAATAAGGATCTTGGCGATGAAAAAGTCTCAAAATGGGTCATAGTGCACTATATACGCATGCTAAAATTGATAGGTTTTCCCGAGTAAAATGCATTCAGAGCCCATTTACAAGACTATCCATGAGTTTAATCGTAGAACCCATGTGCGGCTTTAGAAGACCGCTTCAATACCTTTCCAAAACTGTCTTAATCGTCTCGCTAGGACACATGGTTACGAAGTTATGGCCATTTGAAGGAATGTCCAACTTTCCCATCCATCCATATGGCCATGGTTGAAATTTTGACGAAAATGCAAGGTCAACCATTATCGTTCTTATATCATTGAGGCTTCTTGAATAACCAAACCAAAGCCCTGGAACACAATAATAAGGATCTTGGCGATGAAAAAGTCTCAAAATGGGTCATAGTGCACTATATACGCATGCTAAAATTGATAGGTTTTCCCGAGTAAAATGCATTCAGAGCCCATTTACAAGACTATCCGTGAGTTTAATCGTAGAACCCATGTGCGGCTTTAGAAGACCGCTTCAATACCTTTCCAAAACTGTCTTAATCGTCTCGCTAGGACACATGGTTACGAAGTTATGGCCATTTGAAGGAATGTCCAACTTTCCCATCCATCCATATGGCCATGGTTGAAATTTTGACGAAAATGCAAGGTCAACCATTATCGTTCTTATATCATTGAGGCTTCTTGAATAACCAAACCAAAGCCCTGGAACACAATAATAAGGATCTTGGCGATGAAAAAGTCTCAAAATGGGTCATAGTGCACTATATACGCATGCTAAAATTGATAGGTTTTCCCGAGTAAAATGCATTCAGAGCCCATTTACAAGACTACCCGTGAGTTTAATCGTAGAACCCATGTGCGGCTTTAGAAGACCGCTTCAATACCTTTCCAAAACTGTCTTAATCGTCTCGCTAGGACACATGGTTACGAAGTTATGGCCATTTGAAGGAATGTCCAACTTTCCCATCCATCCATATGGCCATGGTTGAAATTTTGACGAAAATGCAAGGTCAACCATTATCGTTCTTATATCATTGAGGCTTCTTGAATAACCAAACCAAAGCCCTGGAACACAATAATAAGGATCTTGGCGATGAAAAAGTCTCAAAATGGGTCATAGTGCACTATATACGCATGCTAAAATTGATAGGTTTTCCCGAGTAAAATGCATTCAGAGCCCATTTACAAGACTATCCGTGAGTTTAATCGTAGAACCCATGTGCGGCTTTAGAAGACCGCTTCAATACCTTTCCAAAACTGTCTTAATCGTCTCGCTAGGACACATGGTTACGAAGTTATGGCCATTTGAAGGAATGTCCAACTTTCCCATCCATCCATATGGCCATGGTTGAAATTTTGACGAAAATGCAAGGTCAACCATTATCGTTCTTATATCATTGAGGCTTCTTGAATAACCAAACCAAAGCCCTGGAACACAATAATAAGGATCTTGGCGATGAAAAAGTCTCAAAATGGGTCATAGTGCACTATATACGCATGCTAAAATTGATAGGTTTTCCCGAGTAAAATGCATTCAGAGCCCATTTACAAGACTATCCGTGAGTTTAATCGTAGAACCCATGTGGGGCTTTAGAAGACCGCTTCAATACCTTTCCAAAACTGTCTTAATCGTCTCGCTAGGACACATGGTTACGAAGTTATGGCCATTTGAAGGAATGTCCAACTTTCCCATCCATCCATATGGCCATGGTTGAAATTTTGACGAAAATGCAAGGTCAACCATTATCGTTCTTATATCATTGAGGCTTCTTGAATAACCAAACCAAAGCCCTGGAACACAATAATAAGGATCTTGGCGATGAAAAAGTCTCAAAATGGGTCATAGTGCACTATATACGCATGCTAAAATTGATAGGTTTTCCCGAGTAAAATGCATTCAGAGCCCATTTACAAGACTATCCGTGAGTTTAATCGTAGAACCCATGTGCGGCTTTAGAAGACCGCTTCAATACCTTTCCAAAACTGTCTTAATCGTCTCGCTAGGACACATGGTTACGAAGTTATGGCCATTTGAAGGAATGTCCAACTTTCCCATCCATCCATATGGCCATGGTTGAAATTTTGACGAAAATGCAAGGTCAACCATTATCGTTCTTATATCATTGAGGCTTCTTGAATAACCAAACCAAAGCCCTGGAACACAATAATAAGGATCTTGGCGATGAAAAAGTCTCAAAATGGGTCATAGTGCACTATATAGGCATGCTAAAATTGATAGGTTTTCCCGAGTAAAATGCATTCAGAGCCCATTTACAAGACTATCCGTGAGTTTAATCGTAGAAACCCATGTGCGGCTTTAAAGACCGCTTCAATACCTTTCCAAAACTGTCTTAATCGTCTCGCTAGGACACATGGTTACGAAGTTATGGCCATTTGAAGGAATGTCCAACTTTCCATCCATCCATATGGCCATGGTTGAAATTTTGACGAAAATGCAAGGTCAACCATTATCGTTCTTATATCATTGAGGCTTCTTGAATAACCAAACCAAAGCCCTGGAACACAATAATAAGGATCTTGGCGATGAAAAAGTCTCAAAATGGGTCATAGTGCACTATATACGCATGCTAAAATTGATAGGTTTTCCCGAGTAAAATGCATTCAGAGCCCATTTACAAGACTATCCGTGAGTTTAATCGTAGAACCCATGTGCGGCTTAGAAGACCGCTTCAATACCTTTCCAAAACTGTCTTAATCGTCTCGCTAGGACACATGGTTACGAAGTTATGGCCATTTGAAGGAATGTCCAACTTTCCCATCCATCCATATGGCCATGGTTGAAATTTTGACGAAAATGCAAGGTCAACCATTATCGTTCTTATATCATTGAGGCTTCTTGAATAACCAAACCAAAGCCCTGGAACACAATAATAAGGATCTTGGCGATGAAAAAGTCTCAAAATGGGTCATAGTGCACTATATACGCATGCTAAAATTGATAGGTTTTCCCCGATAAATGCATTCAGAGCCCATTTACAAGACTATCCGTGAGTTTAATCGTAGAACCCCATGTGCGGCTTTAAAGACCGCTTCAATACCTTTCCAAACTGTCTTAATCGTCTCGCTAGGACACATGGTTACGAAGTTATGGCCATTTGAAGGAATGTCCAACTTTCCCATCCATCCATATGGCCATGGTTGAAATTTTGACGAAAATGCAAGGTCAACCATTATCGTTCTTATATCATTGAGGCTTCTTGAATAACCAAACCAAAGCCCTGGAACACAATAATAAGGATCTTGGCGATGAAAAGTCTCAAATGGGTCATAGTGCACTATATACGCATGCTAAAATTGATAGGTTTTCCCGAGTAAAATGCATTCAGAGCCCATTTACTAGACTACCCGTGAGTTTTATCTTAGAACCCATGTGCGGCTTTAGAAGACCGCTTCAATACCTTTCCAAAACTGTCTTAATCGTCTCGCTAGGACACATGGTTACGAAGTTATGGCCATTTGAAGGAATGTCCAACTTTCCCATCCATCCATATGGCCATGGTTGAAATTTTGACGAAAATGCAAGGTCAACCATTATCGTTCTTATATCATTGAGGCTTCTTGAATAACCAAACCAAAGCCCTGGAACACAATAATAAGGATCTTGGCGATGAAAAAGTCTCAAAATGGGTCATAGTGCACTATATACGCATGCTAAAATTGATAGGTTTTCCCGAGTAAAATGCATTCAAGCCCATTTACAAGACTATCCGTGAGTTTAATCGTAGAACCCATGTGCGGCTTTAGAAGACCGCTTCAATACCTTTCCAAACTGTCTTAATCGTCTCGCTAGGACACATGGTTACGAAGTTATGGCCATTTGAAGGAATGTCCAACTTTCCCCTCCTCCATCCAATGGCCATGTTGAAATTTTGACGAAAATGCAAGGTCAACCATTATCGTTCTTATATCATTGAGGCTTCTTGAATAACCAAACCAAAGCCCTGGAACACAATAATAAGGATCTTGGCGATGAAAAAGTCTCAAAATGGGTCATAGTGCACTATATACGCATGCTAAAATTGATAGGTTTTCCCGAGTAAAATGCATTCAGAGCCCATTTACAACTATCCGTGAGTTTAATCGTAGAACCCATGTGCGGCTTTAGAAGACCGCTTCAATACCTTTCCAAAACTGTCTTAATCGTCTCGCTAGGACACATGTTACGAAGTTATGGCCATTTGAAGGAATGTCCACTTTCCCCTCCATCCATATGGCCATGGTTGAAATTTTGACGAAAATGCAAGGTCAACCATTATCGTTCTTATATCATTGAGGCTTCTTGAATAACCAAACCAAAGCCCTGGAACACAAATATAAGGATCTTGGCGATGAAAAAGTCTCAAAATGGGTCATAGTGCACTATATACGCATGCTAAAATTGATAGGTTTTCCCGAGTAAAATGCATTCAGAGCCCATTTACAAGACTACCCGTGAGTTTAATCGTAGAACCCATGTGCGGCTTTAAAAGACCGCTTCAATACCTTCCAAAACTGTCTTAATCGTCTCGCTAGGCACATGTTACGAAGTTATGGCCATTTGAAGAATGTCCACTTTCCCATCCATCCATTGCCATGGTTGAAATTTTGACGAAAATGCAGGTCAACCATTATCGTTCTTATATCATTGAGGCTTCTTGAATAACCAAACCAAAGCCCTGGAACACAATAATAAGGATCTTGGCGATGAAAATCTCAAAATGGGTCATAGTGCACTATATACGCATGCTAAAATTGATAGTTTTCCCGAGTAAAATGCATTCAGAGCCCATTTACAAGACTATAACCCCTGAGTTTAATCGTAGAACCCATGTGCGGCTTTAAAGACCGCTTCAATACCTTTCCAAAACTGTCTTAATCGTCTCGCTAGACACATGGTTACGAAGTTATGGCCATTTGAAGAATGTCCAACTTTCCCTCCATCCATATGGCCATGGTTGAAATTTGACGAAAATGCAAGGTCAACCATTATCGTTCTTATATCATTGAGGCTTCTTGAATAACCAAACCAAAGCCCTGGAACACACAATAAGGATCTTGGCGATGAAAAAGTCTCAAAATGGTCATAGTGCACTATATACGCATGCTAAAATTGATAGGTTTCCGCAAGTTTAAATGCATTCAGAGCCCATTTACAAGACTATCCGTGAGTTTAATCGTAGAACCCATGTGCGGCTTTAAGACCGCTTCAATACCTTTCCAAAACTGTCTTAAATCGTCTCGCTAGGACACATGGTTACGAAGTTATGGCCATTTGAAGGAATGTCCAACTTTCCCATCCATCCATATGGCCATGGTTGAAATTTTGACGAAATGCAAGGTCAACCATTATCGTTCTTATATCATTGAGGCTTCTTGAATAACCAAACCAAAGCCCTGGAACACAATAATAAGGATCTTGGCGATGAAAAAGTCTCAAAATGGGTCATAGTGCACTATATACGCATGCTAAATTGATAGGTTTTTCCCGAGTAAAATGCATTCAGAGCCCATTTACAAGACTATATCCGTGAGTTTAATCGTAGAACCCATGTGCGGCTTTAGAAGACCGCTTCAATACCTTTCCAAAACTGTCTTAATCGTCTCGCTAGGACACATGGTTACGAAGTTATGGCCATTTGAAGGAATGTCCAACTTTCCCCTCCATCCATATGGCCATGGTTGAAATTTTGACGAAAATGCAAGGTCAACCATTATCGTCTTATATCATTGAGGCTTCTTGAATAACCAAACCAAAGCCCTGGAACACAATAATAAGGATCTTGGCGATGAAAAGTCTCAAAATGGGTCATAGTGCACTATATACGCATGCTAAAATTGATAGGTTTTTCCCGAGTAAAATGCATTCAGAGGCCATTTACAAGACTACCCGTGAGTTTAATCGTAGAACCCATGTGCGGCTTTAAAGACCGCTCAATATCTTTCCAAAACTGTCTTAATCGTCTCGCTAGGACACATGGTTACGAAGTTATGGCCATTTGAAGGGAATGTCCACTTCCCCATCCATCCATATGGCCATGTTTGAAATTTTGACGAAATTCAAGGTCAACCATTATCGTTCTTATTAATCTTGAGCTTTCTTGAATAAACCAAACCAAAGCCCTGGAACAAATAAAAGGATCTTGGCGATGAAAAAGTCTCAAAATGGGTCATAGTGCACTATATACGCATGCTAAAATTGATAGGTTTCCCGAGAAAAAATGCATTCAGAGCCATTTACAAGACTAATCCGTGAGTTTAAATCGTAGAAACCCATGTGCGGCTTTAGAAACCGCTTCAATACCTTTCAAAACTGTCTTAAATCGCCTCGCTAGGACCATGGTTACGAAGTTATGGCCATTTGGAATGTCCAACTTTCTCATCCATCCATATGGCCATGGTTGAAATTTTGACGAAAATGCAAGGTCAACCATTATCGTTCTTATATCATTGAGGCTTCTTGAATAACCAAACCAAAGCCCTGGAACACACAATAATAAGGATCTTGGCGATGAAAAAGTCTCAAAATGGGTCATAGTGCACTTATATAACCATGCTAAAATTGATAGGTTTTCCCGATAAAATGCATTCAGAGCCCCTTTACAAGACTACCCGTGAGTT
>NW_024427940.1:0-50266 GCF_017562075.2 Anopheles merus | reverse complement strand
GTAAGCAGTTTGAAGAAAAAAACCTTAACTTTAAACGGCCATATCTTTGGAACCAGAAGAGCTAGAGACGTAATCTCTCCACCGTGGAAAGGAAATTAAAAGTTGCGCAGCAAGTCTTCGAACAAACTCACGCTCAGAGCAACGGAACAGGTAGTAAATGCCTCTGAAGTTGAAGGTTTTGTGGAAAGTCTTCAAATGTACTTTGGGGGACTATGACCCAGAATGGAACTTTTCATCGCCAAGATCCTTGTTATTGGTCCAGGGCTTTGGTTTGCTTTTCATGCAAGCCCAATGACATAAGAACGATAATGGATGACTTTGATTTCGTCAAAATGTCAAGCATGGCCATGGGGACGGGTGAGTAAGCAGTTTTGAAGAAAAAACCTCTAACTTTAAACGGCCATAACTTTGGAACCAGAAGAGCTAGAGACGTAATCTCTTCACCGTTGGAAAGGAAATTAAAAGTTGCGCAGCAAGTCTTCGAACAAAGTTCACGCTCAGAGCAACGGAAATAGAGTAAATGGCCTCTGAAGTTGAAGGTTTTGTGGAAAGTCTTCAAATGTGCTTTGGGGGACTAGGACCCAGAATGAAACTTTTTCATCGCCAAGATCCTTGTTATTGTGTTCCAGGGCTTGGTTTGGTTATTCAAGAAGCCCAATGACATAAGAACGATAATGATGACTTGCATTTTCGTCAAAATTTCAAGCATGGCCATGGGGACGGGTGAGAAAGCAGTTTTGAAGAAAAAAAAACCTCTAACTTTAAACGGCCATAACTTTGGAACCAGAAGAGCTAGAGACCTAATCTCTTCACCGTTGGAAAGGAAATAAAAGTTGCGCAGCAAGTCTTCGAACAAACTTCACGCTCAGAGCAACGGAACATGTAGTAATGCCTCTGAAGTTGAAGGTTTTGTGGAAAGTCTTCAAATGTACTTGGGGGGACTATGGCCCAGAATGAAACTTTTTCATCGCCAAGATCCTGTTATGTGTTTCAGGGCTTTGGTTTGGTTATTCAAGAAGCCCCAATGACATAAGAACGATAATGAATGACCTTGCATTTTCGTCAAAATTTCAAGCATGGCCATTGGGACGGGTGAGAAAGCAGTTTTGAAGAAAAAAAAACCTAAAAACTTTAAACGGCCATAACTTTGGAACCAGAAGAGCTAGAGACGTAATCTCTTCACCGTTGGAAAGGAAATTAAAAGTTGCGCAGCAAGTCTTCGAACAAAGTTCTCGCTCAGAGCAACGGAACATGTAGTAAATTGCCTCTGAAGTTGAAGGTTTTGTGGAAAGTCTTCAAATGTACTTTGGGGGACTATGACCCAGAATGAAACTATTTCATCGCCAAGATCCTTGTTATTGTGTCCCAGGGCTTTGGTTTGCTTATTCATGAAGCCTCAATGAATAAGAACGATATGGATGACTTTGCATTTTCGTCAAAATTTCAAGCATGGCCATGGGGACGGGTGAGAAAGCAGTTTGAAGAAAAAAAAACCTCTAACTTTAAACGGCCATAACTTTGGAACCAGAAGAGCTAGAGACGTAATCTCTTCACCGTTGGAAAGGAAATTAAAAGTTGCGCAGCAAGTCTTCGAACAAAGTTCTCGCTCAGAGCAACGGAACATGTAGTAAATTGCCTCTGAAGTTGAAGGTTTTGTGGAAAGTCTTCAAATGTACTTTGGGGGACTATGGCCCAGAATGGAACTTTTTCATCGCCAAGATCCTTGTTATTGTGTTCCAGGGCTTTGGTTTGGTTATTCAAGAAGCCCCAATGACATAAGAACGATAATGAATGACTTGCATTTTCGTCAAAATTTCAAGCATGGCCATTGGGACGGGTGAGAAAGCAGTTTTGAAGAAAAAAAAAACCTCTAACTTTAAACGGCCATAATTTGGAACCAGAAGAGCTAGAGACGTAATTCTTCCGTTGGAAAGGAAATTAAAAGTTGCGCAGCAAGTCTTCGAACAAACTTCACGCTCAGAGCAACGGAAAACATAGTAAATGGCCTCTGAAGTTGAAGGTTTTTTGGAAAGTCTTCAAATGTGCTTTGGGGGACTATGACCCAGAATGAAATTTCATCGCCAAGATCCTTGTTATTGTGTCCCAGGGCTTTGTTTGCTTATTCAAGAAGCCCCAATGACATAAGAACGATAATGGATGACTTGCATTTTCGTCAAATTTCAAGCATGGCCATGGGGACGGGTGAGTAAGCAGTTTTGAAGAAAAAAAACCTCTAACTTTAAACGGCCATAACTTTGGAACCAGAAGAGCTAGAGACGTAATCTTCACCGTTGGAAAGGAAATTAAAAGTTGCGCAGCAAGTCTTCGAACAAACTTCACGCTCAGAGCAACGGAACATGTAGTAAATTGCCTCTGAAGTTGAAGGTTTTGTGGAAAGTCTTCAAATGTACTTTGGGGGACTATGACCCAGAATGAAACTTTTTCATCGCAAGATCCTTGTTATTGTGTCCCAGGGCTTTGGTTTGCTTATTCATGAAGCCCCAATGACATAAGAACGATAATGGATGACCTTGCATTTCGTCAAAATTTCAAGCATGGCCATAGGGACGGGGTGAGAAAGCAGTTTGACAGAAAAAAAACCTCAAACTTAAACGGCCATAACTTTGGAACCAGAAGAGCTAGGAACGTAATTTTTCACCGTTGGAAAGGAAATTAAAGTTGCGCAGCAAGTCTTCGAACAAACTTCACGCTCAGAGCAACGGAACATGTAGTAAATGCCTCTGAAGTTGAAGGTTTTGTGGAAAGTCTTCAAATGTACTTTGGGGGACTATGGCCCAGAATGGAACTTTTTCATCGCCAAGATCCTTGTTATTGTGTCCAGGGCTTTGGTTTGCTTATTCATGAAGCCCCAATGACATAAGAACGATAATGGATGACCTTGCATTTTCGTCAAAATTTCAAGCATGGCCATAGGGACGGGTGAGAAAGCAGTTTGACAGAAAAAAAACCTCAAACTTTAAACGGCCATAACTTTGGAACCAGAAGAGCTAGAAACGTAATTTTTTCACCGTTGGAAAGGAAATTAAAAGTTGCGCAGCAAGTTTTCGAACAAAGTTCTCGCTCAGAGCAACGGAACACATAGTAAATGGCCTCTGAAGTTGGAGGTTTTGTGGAAAGTCTTCAAATGTGCTTTGGGGGACTATGACCCACCATGAAACTTTTTCATCGCCAAGATCCTTGTTATTGTGTCCCAGGGCTTTGGTTTGCTTATTCAAGAAGCCTCAATGACATAAGAACGATAATGGATGACCTTGCATTTTCGTCAAAATTTCAAGCATGGCCATAGCGACGGGTGAGAAAGCAGTTTTGAAAAAAAAACCTCTAACTTTAAACGGCCATAACTTTGGAACCAGAAGAGCTAGAGACCTAATCTCTTCACCGTTGGAAAGGAAATTAAAAGTTGCGCAGCAAGTCTTCGGACAAACTTCACGCTCAGAGCAACGGAACACATAGTAAATGGCCTCTGAAGTTGAAGGTTTTGTGGAAAGTCTTCAAATGTGCTTTGGGGGACTATGACCCAGAATGAAACTTTTTCATCGCCAAGATCCTTGTTATTGTGTTCATGGGCTTTGGTTTGTTATTCATGAAGCCCCAATGACATAAGAACGATAATGGATGACCTTGCATTTTCGTCAAAATTTCAAGCATGGCCATAGGGACGGGTGAGAAAGCAGTTTTGAAGAAAAAAACCTCTAACTTTAAACGGCCATAACTTTGGAACCAGAAGAGCTAGAGACTAATCTCTTCACCGTTGGAAAGGAAATTAAAAGTTGCGCAGCAAGTCTTCGGACAAACTTCACGCTCAGAGCAACGGAACACATAGTAAATGGCCTCTGAAGTTGAAGGTTTTGTGGAAAGTCTTCAAATGTGCTTTGGGGGACTATGACCCAGAATGAAACTATTTCATCGCCAAGATCCTTGTTATTGTGTCCCAGGGCTTTGGTTTGCTTATTCAAGAAGCCCCAATGACATAAGAACGATAATGGATGACTTTGCATTTTCGTCAAAATGTCAAGCATGGCCATGGGGACGGGTGAGAAAGCAGTTTTGAAGAAAAAAAAACCTCTAACTTTAAACGGCCATAACTTTGGAACCAGAAGAGCTAGAGACGTAATCTCTTCACCGTTGGAAAGGAAATTAAAAGTTGCGCAGCAAGTCTTCGAACAAACTTCACGCTCAGAGCAACGGAACACATAGTAAATGGCCTCTAAGTTGAAGGTTTGTGGGAAGTCTTCAAATGTGCTTTGGGGGATTATGACCCAGAATGAAACTATTTCATCGCTTAGAGTCTTGTTATTGTGTCCCAGGGCTTTGGTTTGCTTATTCATGAAGCCTCAATGATATAAGAACGATAATGGATGACCTTGCATTTTCGTCAAAATTTCAACGATGGCCATATGGACGGGTGAGAAAGCAGTTTTGAAGAAAAAAAACCTCTAACTTTAAACGGCCATATCTTTGGAACCAGAAGAGCTAGAGACGTAATCTCTTCACCGTTGGAAAGGAAATTAAAAGTTGCGCAGCAAGTCTTCGAACAAACTTCACGCTCAGAGCAACGGAACATGTAGTAAATTGCCTCTGAAGTTGAAGGTTTTGTGGAAAGTCTTCAAATGTACTTTGGGGGACTATGGCCCAGAATGGAACTTTTTCATCGCCAAGATCCTTGTTATTGTGTTCCAGGGCTTTGGTTTGGTTATTCAAGAAGCCCCAATGACATAACAACGATACTGGATGACTTTGCATTTTCGTCAAAATTTAAAGCATGGCCATGGGGACGGGTGAGAAAGCAGTTTTGAAGAAAAAAAAACCTTTAACTTTAAACGGCCATAACTTTGGAACCAGAAGAGCTAGAGACGTAATCTCTTCACCGTTGGAAAGGAAATTAAAAGTTGCGCAGCAAGTCTACGAACAAACTTCACGCTCAGAGCAACGGAACACATAGTAAATGGCCTCTGAAGTTGAAGGTTTTTGGAAAGTCTTCAAATGTGCTTTGGGGGACTATGACCCAGAATGAAACTTTTTCATCGCCAAGATCCTTGTTATTGTGTTCATGGGCTTTGGTTTGCTTATTCATGAAGCCCCAATGACATAAGAACGATAATGGATGACTTGCATTTTCGTCAAAATTTCAAGCATGGCCATAGGGACGGGTGAGAAAGCAGTTTTGAAGAAAAAAAACCTCTAACTTTAAACGGCCATAACTTTGGAACCAGAAGAGCTAGAGACCTAATCTCTTCACCGTTGGAAAGGAAATTAAAAGTTGCGCAGCAAGTCTTTGAACAAACTTCACGCTCAGAGCAACGGAACACATAGTAAATGGCCTCTGAAGTTGAAGGTTTTGTGGAAAGTCTTCAAATGTGCTTTGGGGGACTATGACCCAGAATGAAACTTTTCATCGCCAAGATCCTTGTTATTGTGTCCCAGGGCTTTGGTTTGCTTATTCATGAAGCCTCAATGATAAGAACGATAATGGATGACTTTGCATTTTCGTCAAAATTTAAGCATGGCCATGGGGACGGGTGAGAAAGCAGTTTTGAAAAAAAAAAACTTTAACTTTAAACGGCCATAACTTTGGAACCAGAAGAGCTAGAGACGTAATCTCTTCACCGTTGGAAAGGAAATTAAAAGTTGCGCAGCAAGTCTTCGAACAAAGTTCTCGCTCAGAGCAACGGAACATGTAGTAAATTGCCTCTGAAGTTGAAGGTTTTGTGGAATGTCTTCAAATGTACTTTGGGGGACTATGGCCCAGAATGGAACTTTTTCATCGCCAAGATCCTTGTTATTGTGTCCCAGGGCTTTGGTTTGCTTATTCATGAAGCCCCAATGACATAAGAACGATAATGGATGACCTTGCATTTTCGTCAAAATTTCAAGCATGGCCATAGGGACGGGTGAGAAAGCAGTTTGACAGAAAAAAAACCTCAAACTTTAAACGGCCATAACTTTGGAACCAGAAGAGCTAGAAACGTAATTTTTTCACCGTTGGA
This sequence comes from Anopheles merus, assembly GCF_017562075.2. Taxonomy (NCBI): domain Eukaryota; kingdom Metazoa; phylum Arthropoda; class Insecta; order Diptera; family Culicidae; genus Anopheles; species Anopheles merus. The sequence continues at coordinate 44,258 of NW_024427940.1, read as the reverse complement.
AAGGAAATTAAAAGTTGCGCAGCAAGTTTTCGAACAAACTTCACGCTCAGAGCAACGGAACATGTAGTAAATTGCCTCTGAAGTTGAAGGTTTTGTGGAAAGTCTTCAAATGTACTTTGGGGGACTATGGCCCAGAATGGAACTTTTTCATCGCCAAGATCCTTGTTATTGTGTCCCAGGGCTTTGGTTTGCTTATTCATGAAGCCCCAATGACATAAGAACGATAATGGATGACCTTGCATTTTCGTCAAAATTTCAAGCATGGCCATAGGGACGGGTGAGAAAGCAGTTTGACAGAAAAAAAACCTCAAACTTTAAACGGCCATAACTTTGGAACCAGAAGAGCTAGAAACGTAATTTTTTCAACGTTGGAAAGGAAATTAAAAGTTGCGCAGCAAGTTTTCGAACAAAGTTCTCGCTCAGAGCAACGGAACACATAGTAAATGGCCTCTGAAGTTGGAGGTTTTGTGGAAAGTCTTCAAATGTGCTTTGGGGGACTATGACCCACCATGAAACTTTTTCATCGCCAAGATCCTTGTTATTGTGTCCCAGGGCTTTGGTTTGCTTATTCAAGAAGCCTCAATGATATAAGAACGATAATGGATGACCTTGCATTTTCGTCAAAATTTCAAGCATGGCCATAGCGACGGGTGAGAAAGCAGTTTTGAAGAAAAAAAACCTCTAACTTTAAACGGCCATAACTTTGGAACCAGAAGAGCTAGAGACCTAATCTCTTCACCGTTGGAAAGGAAATTAAAAGTTGCGCAGCAAGTCTACGAACAAACTTCACGCTCAGAGCAACGGAACACATAGTAAATGGCCTCTGAAGTTGAAGGTTTTGTGGAAAGTCTTCAAATGTGCTTTGGAGGACTATGACCCATTATGAAACTTTTTCATCGCCAAGATGCTTATTATTGTGTTCCAGGGCTTTGGTTTGGTTATTCAAGAAGCCCCAATGACATAAGAACGATAATGGATGACCTTGCATTTTCGTCAAAATTTCATCCATGGCCTTGGGGACGGGTGAGAAAGCAGTTTTGGAGAAAAAAAAACCTTTAACTTTAAACGGCCATAACTTTGGAACCAGAAGAGCTAGAGACATAATCTCTTCACCGTTGGAAAGGAAATTAAAAGTTGCGCAGCAAGTCTACGAACAAACTTCACGCTCAGAGCAACGGAACATGTAGTAAATTGCCTCTGAAGTTGAAGGTTTTGTGGAAAGTCTTCAAATGTACTGGGGGGACTATGGCCCAGAATGGAACTTTTTCATCGCCAAGATCCTTGTTATTGTGTCCCAGGGCTTTGGTTTGCTTATTCAAGAAGCCTCAATGATATAAGAACGATAATGGATGACCTTGCATTTTCGTCAAAATTTCAAGCATGGCCATGGGGACGCGTGAGAAAGCAGTTTTGAAGAAAAAAAACCTCAAACTTTAAACGGCCATAACTTTGGAACCAGAAGAGCTAGAGACATAATCTCTTCACCGTTGGAAAGGAAATTAAAAGTTGCGCAGTAAGTCTTCGAACAAACTTCACGCTCAGAGCAACGGAACATGTAGTAAATTGCCTCTGAAGTTGAAGGTTTTGTGGAAAGTCTTCAAATGTACTTTGGGGGACTATGGCCCAGAATGGAACTTTTTCATCGCCAAGATCCTTGTTATTGTGTCCCAGGGCTTTGGTTTGCTTATTCAAGAAGCCTCAATGATATAAGAACGATAATGGATGACCTTGCATTTTCGTCAAAATTTCAAGCATGGCCATATGGACGGGTGAGAAAGCAGTTTTGAAGAAAAAAAAACCTCTAACTTTAAACGGCCATAACTTTGGAACCAGAAGAGCTAGAGACATAATCTCTTCACCGTTGGAAAGGAAATTAAAAGTTGCGCAGCAAGTCTTCGAACAAACTTCACGCTCAGAGCAACGGAACATGTAGTAAATTGCCTCTGAAGTTGAAGGTTTTGTGGAAAGTCTTCAAATGTGCTTTGGGGGACTATGACCCAGAATGAAACTATTTCATCGCCAAGATCCTTGTTATTGTGTCCCAGGGCTTTGGTTTGCTTATTCATGGAGCCCCAATGACATAAGAACGATAATGGATGACCTTGCATTTTCGTCAAAATTTCAAGCATGGCCATAGGGACGGGTGAGAAAGCAGTTTTGAAGAAAAAAAACCTCTAACTTTAAACGGCCATAACTTTGGAACCAGAAGAGCTAGAGACCTAATCTCTTCACCGTTGGAAAGGAAATTAAAAGTTGCGCAGCAAGTTTTCGAACAAACTTCACGCTCAGAGCAACGGAACATGTAGTAAATTGCCTCTGAAGTTGAAGGTTTTGTGGAAAGTCTTCAAATGTGCTTTGTATGACTATGACCCATTATGAAACTTTTTCATCGCCAAGATGCTTATTATTGTGTTCCAGGGCTTTGGTTTGGTTATTCAAGAAGCCCCAATGACATAAGAACGATAATGGATGACCTTGCATTTTCGTCAAAATTTCATCCATGGCCTTGGGGACGGGTGAGAAAGCAGTTTTGGAGAAAAAAAAACCTTTAACTTTAAACGGCCATAACTTTGGAACCAGAAGAGCTAGAGACGTAATCTCTTCACCGTTGGAAAGGAAATTAAAAGTTGCGCAGCAAGTTTTCGAACAAAGTTCTCGCTCAGAGCAACGGAACATGTAGTAAATTGCCTCTGAAGTTGAAGGTTTTGTGGAAAGTCTTCAAATGTACTTTGGGGGACTATGGCCCAGAATGGAACTTTTTCATCGCCAAGATCCTTGTTATTGTGTCCCAGGGCTTTGGTTTGCTTATTCAAGAAGCCTCAATGATATAAGAACGATAATGGATGACCTTGCATTTTTGTCAAAATTTCAAGCATGGCCATGGGGACGGGTGAGAAAGCAGTTTTGAAGAAAAAAAAACCTCTAACTTTAAACGGCCATAACTTTGGAACCAGAAGAGCTAGAGACATAATCTCTTCACCGTTGGAAAGGAAATTAAAAGTTGCGCATCAATTTTCGAACAAACTTCACGCTCAGAGCAACGGAACATGTAGTAAATTGCCTCTGAAGTTGAAGGTTTTGTGGAAAGTCTTCAAATGTGCTTTGGGGGACTATGACCCAGAATGAAACTATTTCATCGCCAAGATCCTTGTTATTGTGTCCCAGGGCTTTGGTTTGCTTATTCATGGAGCCCCAATGACATAAGAACGATAATGGATGACCTTGCATTTTCGTCAAAATTTCAAGCATGGCCATAGGGACGGGTGAGAAAGCAGTTTTGAAGAAAAAAAACCTCTAACTTTAAACGGCCATAACTTTGGAACCAGAAGAGCTAGAGACATAATCTCTTCACCGTTGGAAAGGAAATTAAAAGTTGCGCAGTAAGTCTTCGAACAAACTTCACGCTCAGAGCAACGGAACATGTAGTAAATTGCCTCTGAAGTTGAAGGTTTTGTGGAAAGTCTTCAAATGTACTTTGGGGGACTATGGCCCAGAATGGAACTTTTTCATCGCCAAGATCCTTGTTATTGTGTTCCAGGGCTTTGGTTTGGTTATTCAAGAAGCCCCAATGACATAACAACGATACTGGATGACTTTGCATTTTCGTCAAAATTTAAAGCATGGCCATGGGGACGGGTGAGAAAGCAGTTTTGAAGAAAAAAAACCTTTAACTTTAAACGGCCATAACTTTGGAACCAGAAGAGCTAGAGACGTAATCTCTTCACCGTTGGAAAGGAAATTAAAAGTTGCGCAGCAAGTCTTCGAACAAAGTTCTCGCTCAGAGCAACGGAACATGTAGTAAATTGCCTCTGAAGTTGAAGGTTTTGTGGAATGTCTTCAAATGTACTTTGGGGGACTATGGCCCAGAATGGAACTTTTTCATCGCCAAGATCCTTGTTATTGTGTTCCAGGGCTTTGGTTTGGTTATTCAAGAAGCCCCAATGACATAAGAACGATAATGAATGACCTTGCATTTTCGTCAAAATTTCAAGCATGGCCATTGGGACGGGTGAGAAAGCAGTTTTGAAGAAAAAAAAAACCTCAAACTTTAAACGGCCATAACTTTGGAACCAGAAGAGCTAGAGACGTAATCTCTTCACCGTTGGAAAGGAAATTAAAAGTTGCGCAGCAAGTCTTCGAACAAACTTCACGCTCAGAGCAACGGAACACATAGTAAATGGCCTCTGAAGTTGAAGGTTTTTTGGAAAGTCTTCAAATGTGCTTTGGGGGACTATGACCCAGAATGAAACTTTTTCATCGCTTAGATCCTTGTTATTGTGTTCCAGGGCTTTGGTTTGCTTATTCATGAAGCCCCAATGACATAAGAACGATAATGGATGACCTTGCATTTTCGTCAAAATTTCAAGCATGGCCATAGGGACGGGTGAGAAAGCAGTTTTGAAGAAAAAAAACCTCTAACTTTAAACGGCCATAACTTTGGAACCAGAAGAGCTAGAGACCTAATCTCTTCACCGTTGGAAAGGAAATTAAAAGTTGCGCAGCAAGTCTTTGAACAAACTTCACGCTCAGAGCAACGGAACACATAGTAAATGGCCTCTGAAGTTGAAGGTTTTGTGGAAAGTCTTCAAATGTGCTTTGGGGGACTATGACCCAGAATGGAACTTTTTCATCGCTTAGAGCCTTGTTATTGTGTTCCAGGGCTTTGGTTTGCTTATTCATGAAGCCCCAATGACATAAGAACGATAATGGATGACCTTGCATTTTCGTCAAAATTTCAAGCATGGCCATAGGGACGGGTGAGAAAGCAGTTTTGAAGAAAAAAAACCTCTAACTTTAAACGGCCATAACTTTGGAACCAGAAGAGCTAGAGACCTAATCTCTTCACCGTTGGAAAGGAAATTAAAAGTTGCGCAGCAAGTCTTTGAACAAACTTCACGCTCAGAGCAACGGAACACATAGTAAATGGCCTCTGAAGTTGAAGGTTTTGTGGAAAGTCTTCAAATGTACTTTGGGGGACTATGGCCCAGAATGGAACTTTTTCATCGCCAAGATCCTTGTTATTGTGTTCCAGGGCTTTGGTTTGGTTATTCAAGAAGCCCCAATGACATAAGAACGATAATGAATGACCTTGCATTTTCGTCAAAATTTCAAGCATGGCCATTGGGACGGGTGAGAAAGCAGTTTTGAAGAAAAAAAAAAACCTCAAACTTTAAACGGCCATAACTTTGGAACCAGAAGAGCTAGAGACGTAATCTCTTCACCGTTGGAAAGGAAATTAAAAGTTGCGCAGCAAGTCTTCGAACAAAGTTCTCGCTCAGAGCAACGGAACATGTAGTAAATTGCCTCTGAAGTTGAAGGTTTTGTGGAAAGTCTTCAAATGTGCTTTGGGGGACTATGACCCAGAATGAAACTATTTCATCGCCAAGATCCTTGTTATTGTGTCCCAGGGCTTTGGTTTGCTTATTCATGAAGCCTCAATGATATAAGAACGATACTGGATGACTTTGCATTTTCGTCAAAATTTAAAGCATGGCCATGGGGACGGGTGAGAAAGCAGTTTTGAAGAAAAAAAACCTTTAACTTTAAACGGCCATAACTTTGGAACCAGAAGAGCTAGAGACGTAATCTCTTCACCGTTGGAAAGGAAATTAAAAGTTGCGCAGCAAGTCTTCGAACAAAGTTCTCGCTCAGAGCAACGGAACATGTAGTAAATTGCCTCTGAAGTTGAAGGTTTTGTGGAATGTCTTCAAATGTACTTTGGGGGACTATGGCCCAGAATGGAACTTTTTCATCGCCAAGATCCTTGTTATTGTGTTCCAGGGCTTTGGTTTGGTTATTCAAGAAGCCCCAATGACATAAGAACGATAATGAATGACCTTGCATTTTCGTCAAAATTTCAAGCATGGCCATTGGGACGGGTGAGAAAGCAGTTTTGAAGAAAAAAAAAACCTCAAACTTTAAACGGCCATAACTTTGGAACCAGAAGAGCTAGAGACGTAATCTCTTCACCGTTGGAAAGGAAATTAAAAGTTGCGCAGCAAGTCTTCGAACAAACTTCACGCTCAGAGCAACGGAACACATAGTAAATGGCCTCTGAAGTTGAAGGTTTTTTGGAAAGTCTTCAAATGTGCTTTGGGGGACTATGACCCAGAATGAAACTATTTCATCGCCAAGATCCTTGTTATTGTGTCCCAGGGCTTTGGTTTGCTTATTCAAGAAGCCCCAATGACATAAGAACGATAATGGATGACTTTGCATTTTCGTCAAAATGTCAAGCATGGCCATGGGGACGGGTGAGTAAGCAGTTTTGAAGAAAAAAACCTCTAACTTTAAACGGCCATAACTTAGGAACCAGAAGAGCTAGAGACGTAATCTCTTCACCGTTGGAAAGGAAATTAAAAGTTGCGCAGCAAGTCTTCGAACAAACTTCACGCTCAGAGCAACGGAACATGTAGTAAATTGCCTCTGAAGTTGAAGGTTTTGTGGAAAGTCTTCAAATGTACTTTGGGGGACTATGACCCATTATGAAACTTTTTCATCGCCAAGATCCTTGTTATTGTGTCCCAGGGCTTTGGTTTGCTTATTCATGAAGCCCCAATGACATAAGAACGATAATGGATGACCTTGCATTTTCGTCAAAATTTCAAGCATGGCCATAGGGACGGGTGAGAAAGCAGTTTGACAGAAAAAAAACCTCAAACTTTAAACGGCCATAACTTTGGAACCAGAAGAGCTAGAAACGTAATTTTTTCACCGTTGGAAAGGAAATTAAAAGTTGCGCAGCAAGTCTTCGAACAAACTTCACGCTCAGAGCAACGGAACATGTAGTAAATTGCCTCTGAAGTTGAAGGTTTTGTGGAAAGTCTTCAAATGTACTTTGGGGGACTATGGCCCAGAATGGAACTTTTTCATCGCCAAGATCCTTGTTATTGTGTCCCAGGGCTTTGGTTTGCTTATTCATGAAGCCCCAATGACATAAGAACGATAATGGATGACCTTGCATTTTCGTCAAAATTTCAAGCATGGCCATAGGGACGGGTGAGAAAGCAGTTTGACAGAAAAAAAACCTCAAACTTTAAACGGCCATAACTTTGGAACCAGAAGAGCTAGAAACGTAATTTTTTCACCGTTGGAAAGGAAATTAAAAGTTGCGCAGCAAGTTTTCGAACAAAGTTCTCGCTCAGAGCAACGGAACACATAGTAAATGGCCTCTGAAGTTGGAGGTTTTGTGGAAAGTCTTCAAATGTGCTTTGGGGGACTATGACCCACCATGAAACTTTTTCATCGCCAAGATCCTTGTTATTGTGTCCCAGGGCTTTGGTTTGCTTATTCAAGAAGCCTCAATGATATAAGAACGATAATGGATGACCTTGCATTTTCGTCAAAATTTCAAGCATGGCCATAGCGACGGGTGAGAAAGCAGTTTTGAAGAAAAAAAACCTCTAACTTTAAACGGCCATAACTTTGGAACCAGAAGAGCTAGAGACCTAATCTCTTCACCGTTGGAAAGGAAATTAAAAGTTGCGCAGCAAGTCTACGAACAAACTTCACGCTCAGAGCAACGGAACACATAGTAAATGGCCTCTGAAGTTGAAGGTTTTGTGGAAAGTCTTCAAATGTGCTTTGGAGGACTATGACCCATTATGAAACTTTTTCATCGCCAAGATGCTTATTATTGTGTTCCAGGGCTTTGGTTTGGTTATTCAAGAAGCCCCAATGACATAAGAACGATAATGGATGACCTTGCATTTTCGTCAAAATTTCATCCATGGCCTTGGGGACGGGTGAGAAAGCAGTTTTGGAGAAAAAAAAACCTTTAACTTTAAACGGCCATAACTTTGGAACCAGAAGAGCTAGAGACATAATCTCTTCACCGTTGGAAAGGAAATTAAAAGTTGCGCAGTAAGTCTTCGAACAAACTTCACGCTCAGAGCAACGGAACATGTAGTAAATTGCCTCTGAAGTTGAAGGTTTTGTGGAAAGTCTTCAAATGTACTTTGGGGGACTATGGCCCAGAATGGAACTTTTTCATCGCCAAGATCCTTGTTATTGTGTCCCAGGGCTTTGGTTTGCTTATTCAAGAAGCCTCAATGATATAAGAACGATAATGGATGACCTTGCATTTTCGTCAAAATTTCAAGCATGGCCATGGGGACGCGTGAGAAAGCAGTTTTGAAGAAAAAAAACCTCAAACTTTAAACGGCCATAACTTTGGAACCAGAAGAGCTAGAGACATAATCTCTTCACCGTTGGAAAGGAAATTAAAAGTTGCGCAGTAAGTCTTCGAACAAACTTCACGCTCAGAGCAACGGAACATGTAGTAAATTGCCTCTGAAGTTGAAGGTTTTGTGGAAAGTCTTCAAATGTACTTTGGGGGACTATGGCCCAGAATGGAACTTTTTCATCGCCAAGATCCTTGTTATTGTGTCCCAGGGCTTTGGTTTGCTTATTCAAGAAGCCTCAATGATATAAGAACGATAATGGATGACCTTGCATTTTCGTCAAAATTTCAAGCATGGCCATATGGACGGGTGAGAAAGCAGTTTTGAAGAAAAAAAACCTCTAACTTTAAACGGCCATAACTTTGGAACCAGAAGAGCTAGAGACATAATCTCTTCACCGTTGGAAAGGAAATTAAAAGTTGCGCAGCAAGTCTTCGAACAAACTTCACGCTCAGAGCAACGGAACATGTAGTAAATTGCCTCTGAAGTTGAAGGTTTTGTGGAAAGTCTTCAAATGTGCTTTGGGGGACTATGACCCAGAATGAAACTATTTCATCGCCAAGATCCTTGTTATTGTGTCCCAGGGCTTTGGTTTGCTTATTCATGGAGCCCCAATGACATAAGAACGATAATGGATGACCTTGCATTTTCGTCAAAATTTCAAGCATGGCCATATGGACGGGTGAGAAAGCAGTTTTGAAGAAAAAAAACCTCTAACTTTAAACGGCCATAACTTTGGAACCAGAAGAGCTAGAGACCTAATCTCTTCACCGTTGGAAAGGAAATTAAAAGTTGCGCAGCAAGTTTTCGAACAAACTTCACGCTCAGAGCAACGGAACATGTAGTAAATTGCCTCTGAAGTTGAAGGTTTTGTGGAAAGTCTTCAAATGTGCTTTGTATGACTATGACCCATTATGAAACTTTTTCATCGCCAAGATGCTTATTATTGTGTTCCAGGGCTTTGGTTTGGTTATTCAAGAAGCCCCAATGACATAAGAACGATAATGGATGACCTTGCATTTTCGTCAAAATTTCATCCATGGCCTTGGGGACGGGTGAGAAAGCAGTTTTGGAGAAAAAAAAACCTTTAACTTTAAACGGCCATAACTTTGGAACCAGAAGAGCTAGAGACGTAATCTCTTCACCGTTGGAAAGGAAATTAAAAGTTGCGCAGCAAGTTTTCGAACAAAGTTCTCGCTCAGAGCAACGGAACATGTAGTAAATTGCCTCTGAAGTTGAAGGTTTTGTGGAAAGTCTTCAAATGTACTTTGGGGGACTATGGCCCAGAATGGAACTTTTTCATCGCCAAGATCCTTGTTATTGTGTCCCAGGGCTTTGGTTTGCTTATTCAAGAAGCCTCAATGATATAAGAACGATAATGGATGACCTTGCATTTTTGTCAAAATTTCAAGCATGGCCATGGGGACGGGTGAGAAAGCAGTTTTGAAGAAAAAAAAACCTCTAACTTTAAACGGCCATAACTTTGGAACCAGAAGAGCTAGAGACATAATCTCTTCACCGTTGGAAAGGAAATTAAAAGTTGCGCATCAATTTTCGAACAAACTTCACGCTCAGAGCAACGGAACATGTAGTAAATTGCCTCTGAAGTTGAAGGTTTTGTGGAAAGTCTTCAAATGTGCTTTGGGGGACTATGACCCAGAATGAAACTATTTCATCGCCAAGATCCTTGTTATTGTGTCCCAGGGCTTTGGTTTGCTTATTCATGGAGCCCCAATGACATAAGAACGATAATGGATGACCTTGCATTTTCGTCAAAATTTCAAGCATGGCCATAGGGACGGGTGAGAAAGCAGTTTTGAAGAAAAAAAACCTCTAACTTTAAACGGCCATAACTTTGGAACCAGAAGAGCTAGAGACCTAATCTCTTCACCGTTGGAAAGGAAATTAAAAGTTGCGCAGCAAGTCTACGAACAAACTTCACGCTCAGAGCAACGGAACATGTAGTAAATTGCCTCTGAAGTTGAAGGTTTTGTGGAAAGTCTTCAAATGTGCTTTGTATGACTATGACCCATTATGAAACTTTTTCATCGCCAAGATGCTTATTATTGTGTTCCAGGGCTTTGGTTTGGTTATTCAAGAAGCCCCAATGACATAAGAACGATAATGGATGACCTTGCATTTTCGTCAAAATTTCATCCATGGCCTTGGGGACGGGTGAGAAAGCAGTTTTGGAGAAAAAAAAACCTTTAACTTTAAACGGCCATAACTTTGGAACCAGAAGAGCTAGAGACGTAATCTCTTCACCGTTGGAAAGGAAATTAAAAGTTGCGCAGCAAGTCTTCGAACAAAGTTCTCGCTCAGAGCAACGGAACATGTAGTAAATTGCCTCTGAAGTTGAAGGTTTTGTGGAAAGTCTTCAAATGTGCTTTGGGGGACTATGACCCAGAATGGAACTTTTTCATCACCAAGATCCTTGTTATTGTGTCCCAGGGCTTTGGTTTGCTTATTCAAGAAGCCTCAATGATATAAGAACGATAATGGATGACCTTGCATTTTCGTCAAAATTTCAAGCATGGCCATGGGGACGCGTGAGAAAGCAGTTTTGAAGAAAAAAAACCTCAAACTTTAAACGGCCATAACTTTGGAACCAGAAGAGCTAGAGACATAATCTCTTCACCGTTGGAAAGGAAATTAAAAGTTGCGCAGTAAGTCTTCGAACAAACTTCACGCTCAGAGCAACGGAACATGTAGTAAATTGCCTCTGAAGTTGAAGGTTTTGTGGAAAGTCTTCAAATGTACTTTGGGGGACTATGGCCCAGAATGGAACTTTTTCATCGCCAAGATCCTTGTTATTGTGTCCCAGGGCTTTGGTTTGCTTATTCAAGAAGCCTCAATGATATAAGAACGATAATGGATGACCTTGCATTTTCGTCAAAATTTCAAGCATGGCCATATGGACGGGTGAGAAAGCAGTTTTGAAGAAAAAAACCTCTAACTTTAAACGGCCATAACTTTGGAACCAGAAGAGCTAGAGACATAATCTCTTCACCGTTGGAAAGGAAATTAAAAGTTGCGCAGCAAGTCTTCGAACAAACTTCACGCTCAGAGCAACGGAACATGTAGTAAATTGCCTCTGAAGTTGAAGGTTTTGTGGAAAGTCTTCAAATGTGCTTTGGGGGACTATGACCCAGAATGAAACTATTTCATCGCCAAGATCCTTGTTATTGTGTCCCAGGGCTTTGGTTTGCTTATTCATGGAGCCCCAATGACATAAGAACGATAATGGATGACCTTGCATTTTCGTCAAAATTTCAAGCATGGCCATAGGGACGGGTGAGAAAGCAGTTTTGAAGAAAAAAAACCTCTAACTTTAAACGGCCATAACTTTGGAACCAGAAGAGCTAGAGACCTAATCTCTTCACCGTTGGAAAGGAAATTAAAAGTTGCGCAGCAAGTCTTCGAACAAACTTCACGCTCAGAGCAACGGAACATGTAGTAAATTGCCTCTGAAGTTGAAGGTTTTGTGGAAAGTCTTCAAATGTGCTTTGTATGACTATGACCCATTATGAAACTTTTTCATCGCCAAGATGCTTATTATTGTGTTCCAGGGCTTTGGTTTGGTTATTCAAGAAGCCCCAATGATATAAGAACGATAATGGATGACCTTGCATTTTTGTCAAAATTTCAAGCATGGCCATGGGGACGGGTGAGAAAGCAGTTTTGAAGAAAAAAAAACCTCTAACTTTAAACGGCCATAACTTTGGAACCAGAAGAGCTAGAGACATAATCTCTTCACCGTTGGAAAGGAAATTAAAAGTTGCGCATCAATCTTCGAACAAACTTCACGCTCAGAGCAACGGAACATGTAGTAAATTGCCTCTGAAGTTGAAGGTTTTGTGGAAAGTCTTCAAATGTGCTTTGGGGGACTATGACCCAGAATGAAACTATTTCATCGCCAAGATCCTTGTTATTGTGTCCCAGGGCTTTGGTTTGCTTATTCATGGAGCCCCAATGACATAAGAACGATAATGGATGACCTTGCATTTTTGTCAAAATTTCAAGCATGGCCTTGGGGACGGGTGAGAAAGCAGTTTTGGAGAAAAAAAAACCTTTAACTTTAAACGGCCATAACTTAGGAACCAGAAGAGCTAGAGACCTAATCTCTTCACCGTTGGAAAGGAAATTAAAAGTTGCGCAGCAAGTTTTCGAACAAAGTTCTCGCTCAGAGCAACGGAACATGTAGTAAATTGCCTCTGAAGTTGAAGGTTTTGTGGAAAGTCTTCAAATGTACTTTGGGGGACTATGGCCCAGAATGGAACTTTTTCATCGCCAAGATCCTTGTTATTGTGTCCCAGGGCTTTGGTTTGCTTATTCAAGAAGCCTCAATGATATAAGAACGATAATGGATGACCTTGCATTTTTGTCAAAATTTCAAGCATGGCCATGGGGACGGGTGAGAAAGCAGTTTTGAAGAAAAAAAAACCTCTAACTTTAAACGGCCATAACTTTGGAACCAGAAGAGCTAGAGACATAATCTCTTCACCGTTGGAAAGGAAATTAAAAGTTGCGCATCAATCTTCGAACAAACTTCACGCTCAGAGCAACGGAACATGTAGTAAATTGCCTCTGAAGTTGAAGGTTTTGTGGAAAGTCTTCAAATGTGCTTTGGGGGACTATGACCCAGAATGAAACTATTTCATCGCCAAGATCCTTGTTATTGTGTCCCAGGGCTTTGGTTTGCTTATTCATGGAGCCCCAATGACATAAGAACGATAATGGATGACCTTGCATTTTCGTCAAAATTTCAAGCATGGCCATAGGGACGGGTGAGAAAGCAGTTTTGAAGAAAAAAAACCTCTAACTTTAAACGGCCATAACTTAGGAACCAGAAGAGCTAGAGACCTAATCTCTTCACCGTTGGAAAGGAAATTAAAAGTTGCGCAGCAAGTCTACGAACAAACTTCACGCTCAGAGCAACGGAACATGTAGTAAATTGCCTCTGAAGTTGAAGGTTTTGTGGAAAGTCTTCAAATGTGCTTTGGGGGACTATGACCCAGAATGAAACTTTTTCATCGCCAAGATCCTTGTTATTGTGTTCCAGGGCTTTGGTTTGGTTATTCAAGAAGCCCCAATGACATAAGAACGATAATGGATGACCTTGCATTTTCGTCAAAATTTCATCCATGGCCTTGGGGACGGGTGAGAAAGCAGTTTTGGAGAAAAAAAAACCTTTAATTTTAAACGGCAATATCTTTGGAACCAGAAGAGCTAGAGACATAATCTCTTCACCGTTGGAAAGGAAATTAAAAGTTGCGCAGCAAGTCTTCGAACAAAGTTCACGCTCAGACCAACGGAACATAGAGTAAATGGCCTCTGAAGTTGAAGGTTTTGTGGAAAGTCTTCAAATGTGCTTTGGAGGACTATGACCCAGAATGAAACTTTTTCATCGCTTAGAGCCTTGTTATTGTGTCCCAGGGCTTTGGTTTGGTTATTCAAGAAGCCCCAATGACATAAAAACGATAATGGATGACCTTGCATTTTCGTCAAAATTTCAACCATGGCCATGGGGACGGGTGAGAAAGCAGTTTTGAAGAAAAAAAAACCTTTAACTTTAAACGGCCATAACTTCGGAACCAGAAGAGCTAGAGACAGAATCTCTTCACCGTTGGAAAGGAAATTAAAAGTTGCGCAGCAAATCTTCGAACAAACTTCACGCTCAGAGCAACGGAACATGTAGTAAATTGCTTCTGAAGTTGAAGGTTTTGTGGAAAGTCTTCAAATGTACTTTGGGGGACTATGGCCCAGAATGGAACTTTTTCATCGCCAAGATCCTTGTTATTGTGTTCCAGGGCTTTGGTTTGCTTATTCAAGAAGCCTCAATGATATAAGAACGATAATGGATGACCTTGCATTTTCGTCAAAATTTCAAGCATGGCCATGGGGACGGGTGAGAAAGCAGTTTTGAAGAAAAAAAACCTCTAACTTTAAACGGCCATAACTTTGGAACCAGAAGAGCTAGAGACATAATCTCTTCACCGTTGGAAAGGAAATTAAAAGTTGCGCAGTAAGTCTTCGAACAAACTTCACGCTCAGAGCAACGGAACATGTAGTAAATTGCCTCTGAAGTTGAAGGTTTTGTGGAAAGTCTTCAAATGTGCTTTGGGGGACTATGACCCAGAATGAAACTATTTCATCGCCAAGATCCTTGTTATTGTGTCCCAGGGCTTTGGTTTGCTTATTCATGGAGCCCCAATGACATAAGAACGATAATGGATGACCTTGCATTTTCGTCAAAATTTCAAGCATGGCCATAGGGACGGGTGAGAAAGCAGTTTTGAAGAAAAAAAACCTCTAACTTTAAACGGCCATAACTTTGGAACCAGAAGAGCTAGAGACCTAATCTCTTTACCGTTGGAAAGGAAATTAAAAGTTGCGCAGCAAGTCTACGAACAAACTTCACGCTCAGAGCAACGGAACATGTAGTAAATTGCCTCTGAAGTTGAAGGTTTTGTGGAAAGTCTTCAAATGTGCTTTGGGGGACTATGACCCAGAATGAAACTTTTTCATCGCCAAGATCCTTGTTATTGTGTCCCAGGGCTTTGGTTTGCTTATTCATGAAGCCCCAATGACATAAGAACGATAATGGATGACCTTGCATTTTCGTCAAAATTTCAAGCATGGCCATTTGGACGGGTGAGAAAGCTCAAGTGATGTAGTTGAATGTTCCTTCAAATGGCCATAACTTCGTAACCATGTGTCCTAGCGTGATGATTAAGACAGTTTTGGAAAGGCATTGAAGTGGTCTACAAGATCTGTACATAGGTTTAAAGATTGGACTTATTGGTAGTCTAGTAAATGCCCTCTGAATGCATTGTACTCGGTAAAACCTGTCAATTAGAGCATGTGTATAAAGGGTAATATGACCCATTATGAAACTTTTTCATCGCCAAGATCCTTGTTATTGTGTCCCAGGGCTTTGGTTTGCTTATTCATGAAGCCCCAATGACATAAGAACGATAATGGATGACCTTGCATTTTCGTCAAAATTTCAAGCATGGCCATGGGGACGGGTGAGAAAGCTCAAGTGATGTAGTTGAATGTTCCTTCAAATGGCCATAACTTCGTAACCATGTGTTCTAGCGTGATGATTAAGATAGTTTTGGAAAGGTATTGAAGTGGTCTACAAGATCCGCACATAGGTTTAAAGATAAGACTCACTGGTAGCCGAGTAAATGCCCTCTGAATGCATTGTACTCGGGAAAACCTGTCAATTAGAGCATGTGTATAAAGGGTAATATGACCCATTATGAAACTTTTTCATCGCCAAGATCCTTGTTATTGTGTCCCAGGGCTTTGGTTTGCTTATTCATGAAGCCCCAATGACATAAGAACGATAATGGATGACCTTGCATTTTCGTCAAAATTTCAAGCATGGCCATGGGGATGGGTGAGAAAGCTCAAGTGATGTAGTTGAATGTTCCTTCAAATGGCCATAACTTCGTAACCATGTGTCCTAGCGTGATGATTAAGACAGTTTTGGAAAGGCATTGAAGTGGTCTACAAGATCTGTACATAGGTTGAAAGATTGGACTTATTGGTAGTCTAGTAAATGCCCTCTGAATGCATTGTACTCGGGAAAACCTGTCAATTAGAGCATGTGTATAAAGGGTAATATGACCCATTATGAAACTTTTTCATCGCCAAGATCCTTGTTATTGTGTCCCAGGGCTTTGGTTTGCTTATTCATGAAGCCCCAATGACATAAGAACGATAATGGATGACCTTGCATTTTCGTCAAAATTTCAAGCATGGCCATGGGGACGGGTGAGAAAGCTCAAGTGATGTAGTTGAATGTTCCTTCAAATGGCCATAACTTCGTAACCATGTGTCCTAGCGTGATGATTAAGACAGGTTTGGAAAGGTATTGAAGTGGTCTACAAGATCTGTACATAGGTTTAAAGATTTAAAGATCAGAGTCACTGATAGCCTAGTAAATGGCCACTTTTTTTGCAAAAGAGTTTTTTTGCATTCACTTCAAATGCACACTGTGCGAATGTTTTTCTCGACAGAAACGTGCACGAATACAAATTTCGATAGCGCTTGAGTAGTTCTACAAGATTGCAGAAGCATGCAATGGCTTCGGACGCACCGTTTCGACGGTATTCACGGTCAAAGTGGGCCAAAAACGTGATTTTCCACCCCCACAATGGCCCTTTATATGAGCATAACTTTCGAACGCGAGCTAATACAAGCGCGCCAAGGGTACTGTTGGAAGCGTCTCGACGAATACTATCCGCTGGTGGGGTATTGCACCTTCGCCCACCCCCTGCCCCATACTGCCGCAGGGGAAAAACGGAAAATTGCAACTTTGGACTGCTGTAACTTACGAACGGAAGCTAATACAGCGCTATATTAGGTACCGGCGGATGCGTCTTGACGAGTTGTGCAACTTTTGTCTTACAAGCGTCCTCGTAGGAACCACTCCGCTCGACTACGGGCAGAAAAACGTGATTTTTTGTGAAAATTTCACACTTTTACACACAGGTACACCGGAAAATTTTCCCGATCCCGGATCCATTACCCCCGTTGGATAGGGCTTGCGGAGTAGACCAAATTTCATATAACATTCGTCTATGTACGAGCAAAACTCATTGCTCAAAATCGGGCCCGAAGTCCCTCTACGAAACGCGCGGGGGGGTGTAACTTATGCAGACGCCCAGGAAAATGAACCAAATTTCGGTATGTTGTTCGCGGTGGAAAAAGGCGTCGAAAAGTTCAAATAAGTTTTTGATTTGCATGCGCCGATCAAAAGATAGAAAAATCGCGTTTTTCGCCCCTAGAGGGGAGGGGGGTGGTCGGAGGGGGTGGGGGTATGAGGGGGGAAGGTGTGTCCCGTCGGGCCCTACCACCGCCCCATACATCACTTCCGGCTACGAGACACCGTTCTGGAGTTATTGGCGAAAAACCGGCAAAAAAAAGCCCGCGGCTGTAAGTGTTAGTACAATTTTTGAATAAAAACCGTTAGGCGGGCCCGAAAATGCAGTTTAAAAACAAGGATGCAGGTGGACCATATGGGCAGATGACTGGATATGGGGGTTATACAAGGAAGGGGGCAGGGGTGGGGTAGGGGGTGGATGGGGTAGGGTGAGTGGTCCTCTACACCCCCCACCCCTTTGCACCCCCCTGGCACCCCCTGGCACCCCCCTGCACCCCGCTATAGGGGTGAGTTGGGGCGAAATCGAGTGTCTCAAAAGTGCATTTCGAGTGCATTTTCGGGGAAATGGGGTCATTTTAAGCGTTCAACATAAAGTGAAAATTTCCTTTAAAACGCTTACTTTTCGAGATATAAGCGATTTTTGGGATTTGCCAACAAAATTCATATATTGCTTAAATGTCGAAAACTAACAGCAGCGCACAGTTCCCGTGATGCGACCTCGCTAGAACTTGATATTTGCAAGCGTAAAATGTAGTACAGCACCCTTCTGGGACACAAGGAGTTGGAGGAAAAAGAAAAAAAAAACTAACCGCTATTCGATGGAGACGCCTGGTGCCGGTGGTCTTTTATGCTCTTTGTTGACCAGACAGTTCCTTCAAATGGCCATAACTTCGTAACCATGTGTCCTAGCGTGATGATTAAGCCAGTTTTGGAAAGGTATTGAAGTGGTCTACAAGATCTGTACATAGGTTTAAAGATTGGACTTATTGGTAGTCTAGTAAATGGCCTCTGAATGCATTGTACTCGGGAAAACCTGTCAATTTGAGCATGTGTATAAAGGGTAATATGACCCAGAATGAAACTTTTTCGTCACCAAGATCCTTGTTATTGTGTCCCAGGGCTTTGGTTTGCTTATTCAAGAAGCCTCAATGACATAACAACGATAATGGATGACCTTGCATTTTCGTCAAAATTTCAAGCATGGCCATGGTGACGGGTGAGAAAGCTCAAGTGATGTAGTTGAATGTTCCTTCAAATGGCCATAACTTCGTAACCATGTGTCCTAGCATGATGATTAAGACAGTTTTGGAAAGGTATTGAAGTGGTCTACAAGATCTGTACATAGGTTTAAAGATTGGACTTATTGGTAGTCTAGTAAATGCCCTCTGAATGCATTGTACTCGGGAAAACCTGTCAATTTGAGCATGTGTATAAAGGGTAATATGACCCATTATGAAACTTTTTCATCGCCAAGATCCTTATTATTGTGTCCCAGGGCTTTGGTTTGCTTATTCATGAAGCCCCAATGACATAAGAACGATAATGGATGACCTTGCATTTTCGTCAAAATTTCAAGCATGGCCATAGGGACGGGTGAGAAAGCTCAAGTGATGTAGTTGAATGTTCCTTCAAATGGCCATAACTTCGTAACCATGTGTCCTAGCATGATGATTAAGACAGTTTTGGAAAGGTATTGAAGTGGTCTACAAGATCTGTACATAGGTTTAAAGATTGGACTTATTGGTAGTCTAGTAAATGGCCTCTGAATGCATTGTACTCGGGAAAACCTGTCAATTTGAGCATGTGTATAAAGGGTAATATGACCCATTATGAAACTTTTTCATCGCCAAGATCCTTGTTATTGTGTCCCAGGGCTTTGGTTTGCTTATTCATGATGCCCCAATGACATAAGAACGATAATGGATGACCTTGCATTTTCGTCAAAATTTCAAGCATGGCCATGGGGATGGGTGAGAAAGCTCAAGTGATGTAGTTGAATGTTCCTTCAAATGGCCATAACTTCGTAACCATGTGTCCTAGCGTGATGATTAAGACAGTTTTGGAAAGGTATTGAAGTGGTCTACAAGATCTGTACATAGGTTTAAAGATTGGACTTATTGGTAGTCTAGTAAATGCCCTCTGAATGCATTGTACTCGGGAAAACCTGTCAATTAGAGCATGTGTATAAAGGGTAATATGACCCATTATGAAACTTTTTCATCGCCAAGATCCTTGTTATTGTGTCCCAGGGCTTTGGTTTGCTTATTCATGAAGCCCCAATGACATAAGAACGATAATGGATGACCTTGCATTTTCGTCAAAATTTCAAGCATGGCCATGGTGACGGGTGAGAAAGCTCAAGTGATGTAGTTGAATGTTCCTTCAAATGGCCATAACTTCGTAACCATGTGTCCTAGCGTGATGATTAAGACAGGTTTGGAAAGGTATTGAAGTGGTCTACAAGATCTGTACATAGGTTTAAAGATTTAAAGATCAGAGTCACTGATAGCCTAGTAAATGGCCACTTTTTTTGCAAAAGAGTTTTTTTGCATTCACTTCAAATGCACACTGTGCGAATGTTTTTCTCGACAGAAACGTGCACGAATACAAATTTCGATAGCGCTTGAGTAGTTCTACAAGATTGCAGAAGCATGCAATGGCTTCGGACGCACCGTTTCGACGGTATTCACGGTCAAAGTGGGCCAAAAACGTGATTTTCCACCCCCACAATGGCCCTTTATATGAGCATAACTTTCGAACGCGAGCTAATACAAGCGCGCCAAGGGTACTGTTGGAAGCGTCTCGACGAATACTATCCGCTGGTGGGGTATTGCACCTTCGCCCACCCCCTGCCCCATACTGCCGCAGGGGAAAAACGGAAAATTGCAACTTTGGACTGCTGTAACTTACGAACGGAAGCTAATACAGCGCTATATTAGGTACCGGCGGATGCGTCTTGACGAGTTGTGCAACTTTTGTCTTACAAGCGTCCTCGTAGGAACCACTCCGCTCGACTACGGGCAGAAAAACGTGATTTTTTGTGAAAATTTCACACTTTTACACACAGGTACACCGGAAAATTTTCCCGATCCCGGATCCATTACCCCCGTTGGATAGGGCTTGCGGAGTAGACCAAATTTCATATAACATTCGTCTATGTACGAGCAAAACTCATTGCTCAAAATCGGGCCCGAAGTCCCTCTACGAAACGCGCGGGGGGGTGTAACTTATGCAGACGCCCAGGAAAATGAACCAAATTTCGGTATGTTGTTCGCGGTGGAAAAAGGCGTCGAAAAGTTCAAATAAGTTTTTGATTTGCATGCGCCGATCAAAAGATAGAAAAATCGCGTTTTTCGCCCCTAGAGGGGAGGGGGGTGGTCGGAGGGGGTGGGGGTATGAGGGGGGAAGGTGTGTCCCGTCGGGCCCTACCACCGCCCCATACATCACTTCCGGCTACGAGACACCGTTCTGGAGTTATTGGCGAAAAACCGGCAAAAAAAAGCCCGCGGCTGTAAGTGTTAGTACAATTTTTGAATAAAAACCGTTAGGCGGGCCCGAAAATGCAGTTTAAAAACAAGGATGCAGGTGGACCATATGGGCAGATGACTGGATATGGGGGTTATACAAGGAAGGGGGCAGGGGTGGGGTAGGGGGTGGATGGGGTAGGGTGAGTGGTCCTCTACACCCCCCACCCCTTTGCACCCCCCTGGCACCCCCTGGCACCCCCCTGCACCCCGCTATAGGGGTGAGTTGGGGCGAAATCGAGTGTCTCAAAAGTGCATTTCGAGTGCATTTTCGGGGAAATGGGGTCATTTTAAGCGTTCAACATAAAGTGAAAATTTCCTTTAAAACGCTTACTTTTCGAGATATAAGCGATTTTTGGGATTTGCCAACAAAATTCATATATTGCTTAAATGTCGAAAACTAACAGCAGCGCACAGTTCCCGTGATGCGACCTCGCTAGAACTTGATATTTGCAAGCGTAAAATGTAGTACAGCACCCTTCTGGGACACAAGGAGTTGGAGGAAAAAGAAAAAAAAAACTAACCGCTATTCGATGGAGACGCCTGGTGCCGGTGGTCTTTTATGCTCTTTGTTGACCAGACAGTTCCTTCAAATGGCCATAACTTCGTAACCATGTGTCCTAGCGTGATGATTAAGCCAGTTTTGGAAAGGTATTGAAGTGGTCTACAAGATCTGTACATAGGTTTAAAGATTGGACTTATTGGTAGTCTAGTAAATGGCCTCTGAATGCATTGTACTCGGGAAAACCTGTCAATTTGAGCATGTGTATAAAGGGTAATATGACCCAGAATGAAACTTTTTCGTCACCAAGATCCTTGTTATTGTGTCCCAGGGCTTTGGTTTGCTTATTCATGAAGCCCCAATGACATAAGAACGATAATGGATGACCTTGCATTTTCGTCAAAATTTCAAGCATGGCCATGGTGA
Organism: Anopheles merus; assembly: GCF_017562075.2. Lineage (NCBI taxonomy): Eukaryota > Metazoa > Arthropoda > Insecta > Diptera > Culicidae > Anopheles > Anopheles merus. The sequence goes on along the minus strand of NW_024427940.1, from coordinate 22,946 downwards.
CGGGTGAGAAAGCTCAAGTGATGTAGTTGAATGTTCCTTCAAATGGCCATAACTTCGTAACCATGTGTCCTAGCGTGATGATTAAGACAGGTTTGGAAAGGTATTGAAGTGGTCTACAAGATCTGTACATAGGTTTAAAGATTTAAAGATCAGAGTCACTGATAGCCTAGTAAATGGCCACTTTTTTTGCAAAAGAGTTTTTTTGCATTCACATCAAATGCACACTGTGCGAATGTTTTTCTCGACAGAAACGTGCACGAATACAAATTTCGATAGCGCTTGAGTAGTTCTACAAGATTGCAGAAGCATGCAATGGCTTCGGACGCACCGTTTCGACGGTATTCACGGTCAAAGTGGGCCAAAAACGTGATTTTCCACCCCCACAATGGCCCTTTATATGAGCATAACTTTCGAACGCGAGCTAATACAAGCGCGCCAAGGGTACTGTTGGAAGCGTCTCGACGAATACTATCCGCTGGTGGGGTATTGCACCTTCGCCCACCCCCTGCCCCATACTGCCGCAGGGGAAAAACGGAAAATTGCAACTTTGGACTGCTGTAACTTACGAACGGAAGCTAATACAGCGCTATATTAGGTACCGGCGGATGCGTCTTGACGAGTTGTGCAACTTTTGTCTTACAAGCGTCCTCGTAGGAACCACTCCGCTCGACTACGGGCAGAAAAACGTGATTTTTTGTGAAAATTTCACACTTTTACACACAGGTACACCGGAAAATTTTCCCGATCCCGGATCCATTACCCCCGTTGGATAGGGCTTGCGGAGTAGACCAAATTTCATATAACATTCGTCTATGTACGAGCAAAACTCATTGCTCAAAATCGGGCCCGAAGTCCCTCTACGAAACGCGCGGGGGGGTGTAACTTATGCAGACGCCCAGGAAAATGAACCAAATTTCGGTATGTTGTTCGCGGTGGAAAAAGGCGTCGAAAAGTTCAAATAAGTTTTTGATTTGCATGCGCCGATCAAAAGATAGAAAAATCGCGTTTTTCGCCCCTAGAGGGGAGGGGGGTGGTCGGAGGGGGTGGGGGTATGAGGGGGGAAGGTGTGTCCCGTCGGGCCCTACCACCGCCCCATACATCACTTCCGGCTACGAGACACCGTTCTGGAGTTATTGGCGAAAAACCGGCAAAAAAAAGCCCGCGGCTGTAAGTGTTAGTACAATTTTTGAATAAAAACCGTTAGGCGGGCCCGAAAATGCAGTTTAAAAACAAGGATGCAGGTGGACCATATGGGCAGATGACTGGATATGGGGGTTATACAAGGAAGGGGGCAGGGGTGGGGTAGGGGGTGGATGGGGTAGGGTGAGTGGTCCTCTACACCCCCCACCCCTTTGCACCCCCCTGGCACCCCCTGGCACCCCCCTGCACCCCGCTATAGGGGTGAGTTGGGGCGAAATCGAGTGTCTCAAAAGTGCATTTCGAGTGCATTTTCGGGGAAATGGGGTCATTTTAAGCGTTCAACATAAAGTGAAAATTTCCTTTAAAACGCTTACTTTTCGAGATATAAGCGATTTTTGGGATTTGCCAACAAAATTCATATATTGCTTAAATGTCGAAAACTAACAGCAGCGCACAGTTCCCGTGATGCGACCTCGCTAGAACTTGATATTTGCAAGCGTAAAATGTAGTACAGCACCCTTCTGGGACACAAGGAGTTGGAGGAAAAAGAAAAAAAAAACTAACCGCTATTCGATGGAGACGCCTGGTGCCGGTGGTCTTTTATGCTCTTTGTTGACCAGACAGTTCCTTCAAATGGCCATAACTTCGTAACCATGTGTCCTAGCGTGATGATTAAGCCAGTTTTGGAAAGGTATTGAAGTGGTCTACAAGATCTGTACATAGGTTTAAAGATTGGACTTATTGGTAGTCTAGTAAATGGCCTCTGAATGCATTGTACTCGGGAAAACCTGTCAATTTGAGCATGTGTATAAAGGGTAATATGACCCAGAATGAAACTTTTTCGTCACCAAGATCCTTGTTATTGTGTCCCAGGGCTTTGGTTTGCTTATTCAAGAAGCCTCAATGACATAACAACGATAATGGATGACCTTGCATTTTCGTCAAAATTTCAAGCATGGCCATGGTGACGGGTGAGAAAGCTCAAGTGATGTAGTTGAATGTTCCTTCAAATGGCCATAACTTCGTAACCATGTGTCCTAGCATGATGATTAAGACAGTTTTGGAAAGGTATTGAAGTGGTCTACAAGATCTGTACATAGGTTTAAAGATTGGACTTATTGGTAGTCTAGTAAATGCCCTCTGAATGCATTGTACTCGGGAAAACCTGTCAATTTGAGCATGTGTATAAAGGGTAATATGACCCATTATGAAACTTTTTCATCGCCAAGATCCTTATTATTGTGTCCCAGGGCTTTGGTTTGCTTATTCATGAAGCCCCAATGACATAAGAACGATAATGGATGACCTTGCATTTTCGTCAAAATTTCAAGCATGGCCATAGGGACGGGTGAGAAAGCTCAAGTGATGTAGTTGAATGTTCCTTCAAATGGCCATAACTTCGTAACCATGTGTCCTAGCATGATGATTAAGACAGTTTTGGAAAGGTATTGAAGTGGTCTACAAGATCTGTACATAGGTTTAAAGATTGGACTTATTGGTAGTCTAGTAAATGCCCTCTGAATGCATTGTACTCGGGAAAACCTGTCAATTTGAGCATGTGTATAAAGGGTAATATGACCCATTATGAAACTTTTTCATCGCCAAGATCCTTGTTATTGTGTCCCAGGGCTTTGGTTTGCTTATTCATGAAGCCCCAATGACATGAGAACGATAATGGATGACTTTGCATTTTCGTCAAAATTTCAAGCATGGCCATGGGGACGGGTGAGAAAGCAGTTTTGAAGAAAAAAACCTCTAACTTTAAACGGCCATATCTTTGGAACCAGAAGAGCTAGAGACGTAATCTCTTCACCGTTGGAAAGGAAATTAAAAGTTGCGCAGCAAGTCTTCGAACAAAGTTCACGCTCAGACCAACGGAACATAGAGTAAATTGCCTCTGAAGTTGAAGGTTTTGTGGAAAGTCTTCAAATGTACTTTGGGGGACTATGACCCAGAATGAAACTTTTTCATCGCCAAGATCCTTGTTATTGTGTCCCAGGGCTTTGGTTTGCTTATTCATGAAGCCCCAATGACATAAGAACGATAATGGATGACCTTGCATTTTCGTCAAAATTTCAAGCATGGCCATAGGGACGGGCGAGAAAGCAGTTTGACAGAAAAAAACCTCTAACTTTAAACGGCCATAACTTTGGAACCAGAAGAGCTAGAGACGTAATTTTTTCACCAAAAGAAAGCAAATTAAAAATTGCGAAGCAAGTTTTCGAACAAACTTCACGCTCAGACCAACGGAACACATAGTAAATGGCCTCTGAAGTTGAAGGTTTTGTGGAAAGTCTTCAAATGTGCTTTGGGGGACTATGACCCAGAATGAAACTATTTCATCGCCAAGATCCTTGTTATTGTGTCCCAGGGCTTTGGTTTGCTTATTCATGAAGCCCCAATGACATGAGAACCATAATGGATGACCTTGCATTTTCGTCAAAATTTCAAGCATGGCCATGGGGACGGGTGAGAAAGCAGTTTTGAAGAAAAAAACCTCTAACTTTAAACGGCCATAACTTTGGAACCAGAAGAGCTAGAGACGTAATCTCTTCACCGTTGGAAAGGAAATTAAAAGTTGCGAAGCAAATTTTTGTACAAACTTCACGCTCAGAGCAACGGAACATAGAGTAAATTGCCTCTGAAGTTGAAGGTTTTGTGGAAAGTCTTCAAATGTACTTTGGGGGACTATGACCCAGAATGAAACTTTTTCATCGCCAAGATCCTTGTTATTGTGTCCCAGGGCTTTGGTTTGCTTATTCATGAAGCCCCAATGACATAAGAACGATAATGGATGACCTTGCATTTTCGTCAAAATTTCAAGCATGGCCATAGGGACGGGCGAGAAAGCAGTTTGACAGAAAAAAAACCTTTAACTTTAAACGGCCATATCTTTGGAACCAGAAGAGCTAGAGACGTAATCTCTTCACCGTTGGAAAGGAAATTAAAAATTGCGCAGCAAGTCTTCGAACAAAGTTCACGCTCAGACCAACGGAACATAGAGTAAATTGCCTCTGAAGTTGAAGGTTTTGTGGAAAGTCTTCAAATGTACTTTGGGGGACTATGACCCAGAATGAAACTTTTTCATCGCCAAGATCCTTATTATTGTGTCCCAGGGCTTTGGTTTGCTTATTCATGAAGCCCCAATGACATGAGAACGATAATGGATGACTTTGCATTTTCGTCAAAATTTCAAGCATGGCCATGGGGACGGGTGAGAAAGCAGTTTTGAAGAAAAAAACCTCTAACTTTAAACGGCCATATCTTTGGAACCAGAAGAGCTAGAGACGTAATCTCTTCACCGTTGGAAAGGAAATTAAAAGTTGCGCAGCAAGTCTTCGAACAAAGTTCACGCTCAGACCAACGGAACATAGAGTAAATTGCCTCTGAAGTTGAAGGTTTTGTGGAAAGTCTTCAAATGTACTTTGGGGGACTATGACCCAGAATGAAACTTTTTCATCGCCAAGATCCTTGTTATTGTGTCCCAGGGCTTTGGTTTGCTTATTCATGAAGCCCCAATGACATAAGAACGATAATGGATGACCTTGCATTTTCGTCAAAATTTCAAGCATGGCCATAGGGACGGGCGAGAAAGCAGTTTGACAGAAAAAAACCTCTAACTTTAAACGGCCATAACTTTGGAACCAGAAGAGCTAGAGACGTAATTTTTTCACCAAAAGAAAGCAAATTAAAAATTGCGAAGCAAGTTTTCGAACAAACTTCACGCTCAGACCAACGGAACACATAGTAAATGGCCTCTGAAGTTGAAGGTTTTGTGGAAAGTCTTCAAATGTGCTTTGGGGGACTATGACCCAGAATGAAACTATTTCATCGCCAAGATCCTTGTTATTGTGTCCCAGGGCTTTGGTTTGCTTATTCATGAAGCCCCAATGACATGAGAACCATAATGGATGACCTTGCATTTTCGTCAAAATTTCAAGCATGGCCATGGGGACGGGTGAGAAAGCAGTTTTGAAGAAAAAAACCTCTAACTTTAAACGGCCATAACTTTGGAACCAGAAGAGCTAGAGACGTAATCTCTTCACCGTTGGAAAGGAAATTAAAAGTTGCGAAGCAAATTTTTGTACAAACTTCACGCTCAGAGCAACGGAACATAGAGTAAATTGCCTCTGAAGTTGAAGGTTTTGTGGAAAGTCTTCAAATGTACTTTGGGGGACTATGACCCAGAATGAAACTTTTTCATCGCCAAGATCCTTGTTATTGTGTCCCAGGGCTTTGGTTTGCTTATTCATGATGCCCCAATGACATAAGAACGATAATGGATGACCTTGCATTTTCGTCAAAATTTCAAGCATGGCCATGGGGATGGGTGAGAAAGCTCAAGTGATGTAGTTGAATGTTCCTTCAAATGGCCATAACTTCGTAACCATGTGTCCTAGCGTGATGATTAAGACAGTTTTGGAAAGGCATTGAAGTGGTCTACAAGATCTGTACATAGGTTTAAAGATTGGACTTATTGGTAGTCTAGTAAATGCCCTCTGAATGCATTGTACTCGGGAAAACCTGTCAATTAGAGCATGTGTATAAAGGGTAATATGACCCATTATGAAACTTTTTCATCGCCAAGATCCTTGTTATTGTGTCCCAGGGCTTTGGTTTGCTTATTCATGAAGCCCCAATGACATAAGAACGATAATGGATGACCTTGCATTTTCGTCAAAATTTCAAGCATGGCCATGGTGACGGGTGAGAAAGCTCAAGTGATGTAGTTGAATGTTCCTTCAAATGGCCATAACTTCGTAACCATGTGTCCTAGCGTGATGATTAAGACAGGTTTGGAAAGGTATTGAAGTGGTCTACAAGATCTGTACATAGGTTTAAAGATTTAAAGATCAGAGTCACTGATAGCCTAGTAAATGGCCACTTTTTTTGCAAAAGAGTTTTTTTGCATTCACTTCAAATGCACACTGTGCGAATGTTTTTCTCGACAGAAACGTGCACGAATACAAATTTCGATAGCGCTTGAGTAGTTCTACAAGATTGCAGAAGCATGCAATGGCTTCGGACGCACCGTTTCGACGGTATTCACGGTCAAAGTGGGCCAAAAACGTGATTTTCCACCCCCACAATGGCCCTTTATATGAGCATAACTTTCGAACGCGAGCTAATACAAGCGCGCCAAGGGTACTGTTGGAAGCGTCTCGACGAATACTATCCGCTGGTGGGGTATTGCACCTTCGCCCACCCCCTGCCCCATACTGCCGCAGGGGAAAAACGGAAAATTGCAACTTTGGACTGCTGTAACTTACGAACGGAAGCTAATACAGCGCTATATTAGGTACCGGCGGATGCGTCTTGACGAGTTGTGCAACTTTTGTCTTACAAGCGTCCTCGTAGGAACCACTCCGCTCGACTACGGGCAGAAAAACGTGATTTTTTGTGAAAATTTCACACTTTTACACACAGGTACACCGGAAAATTTTCCCGATCCCGGATCCATTACCCCCGTTGGATAGGGCTTGCGGAGTAGACCAAATTTCATATAACATTCGTCTATGTACGAGCAAAACTCATTGCTCAAAATCGGGCCCGAAGTCCCTCTACGAAACGCGCGGGGGGGTGTAACTTATGCAGACGCCCAGGAAAATGAACCAAATTTCGGTATGTTGTTCGCGGTGGAAAAAGGCGTCGAAAAGTTCAAATAAGTTTTTGATTTGCATGCGCCGATCAAAAGATAGAAAAATCGCGTTTTTCGCCCCTAGAGGGGAGGGGGGTGGTCGGAGGGGGTGGGGGTATGAGGGGGGAAGGTGTGTCCCGTCGGGCCCTACCACCGCCCCATACATCACTTCCGGCTACGAGACACCGTTCTGGAGTTATTGGCGAAAAACCGGCAAAAAAAGCCCGCGGCTGTAAGTGTTAGTACAATTTTTGAATAAAAACCGTTAGGCGGGCCCGAAAATGCAGTTTAAAAACAAGGATGCAGGTGGACCATATGGGCAGATGACTGGATATGGGGGTTATACAAGGAAGGGGGCAGGGGTGGGGTAGGGGGTGGATGGGGTAGGGTGAGTGGTCCTCTACACCCCCCACCCCTTTGCACCCCCCTGGCACCCCCTGGCACCCCCCTGCACCCCGCTATAGGGGTGAGTTGGGGCGAAATCGAGTGTCTCAAAAGTGCATTTCGAGTGCATTTTCGGGGAAATGGGGTCATTTTAAGCGTTCAACATAAAGTGAAAATTTCCTTTAAAACGCTTACTTTTCGAGATATAAGCGATTTTTGGGATTTGCCAACAAAATTCATATATTGCTTAAATGTCGAAAACTAACAGCAGCGCACAGTTCCCGTGATGCGACCTCGCTAGAACTTGATATTTGCAAGCGTAAAATGTAGTACAGCACCCTTCTGGGACACAAGGAGTTGGAGGAAAAAGAAAAAAAAAACTAACCGCTATTCGATGGAGACGCCTGGTGCCGGTGGTCTTTTATGCTCTTTGTTGACCAGACAGTTCCTTCAAATGGCCATAACTTCGTAACCATGTGTCCTAGCGTGATGATTAAGCCAGTTTTGGAAAGGTATTGAAGTGGTCTACAAGATCTGTACATAGGTTTAAAGATTGGACTTATTGGTAGTCTAGTAAATGGCCTCTGAATGCATTGTACTCGGGAAAACCTGTCAATTTGAGCATGTGTATAAAGGGTAATATGACCCAGAATGAAACTTTTTCGTCACCAAGATCCTTGTTATTGTGTCCCAGGGCTTTGGTTTGCTTATTCAAGAAGCCTCAATGACATAACAACGATAATGGATGACCTTGCATTTTCGTCAAAATTTCAAGCATGGCCATGGTGACGGGTGAGAAAGCTCAAGTGATGTAGTTGAATGTTCCTTCAAATGGCCATAACTTCGTAACCATGTGTCCTAGCATGATGATTAAGACAGTTTTGGAAAGGTATTGAAGTGGTCTACAAGATCTGTACATAGGTTTAAAGATTGGACTTATTGGTAGTCTAGTAAATGCCCTCTGAATGCATTGTACTCGGGAAAACCTGTCAATTTGAGCATGTGTATAAAGGGTAATATGACCCAGAATGAAACTTTTTCGTCACCAAGATCCTTGTTATTGTGTCCCAGGGCTTTGGTTTGCTTATTCAAGAAGCCTCAATGACATAACAACGATAATGGATGACCTTGCATTTTCGTCAAAATTTCAAGCATGGCCATGGTGACGGGTGAGAAAGCTCAAGTGATGTAGTTGAATGTTCCTTCAAATGGCCATAACTTCGTAACCATGTGTCCTAGCATGATGATTAAGACAGTTTTGGAAAGGTATTGAAGTGGTCTACAAGATCTGTACATAGGTTTAAAGATTGGACTTATTGGTAGTCTAGTAAATGGCCTCTGAATGCATTGTACTCGGGAAAACCTGTCAATTTGAGCATGTGTATAAAGGGTAATATGACCCATTATGAAACTTTTTCATCGCCAAGATCCTTGTTATTGTGTCCCAGGGCTTTGGTTTGCTTATTCATGAAGCCCCAATGACATAAGAACGATAATGGATGACCTTGCATTTTCGTCAAAATTTCAAGCATGGCCATGGTGACGGGTGAGAAAGCTCAAGTGATGTAGTTGAATGTTCCTTCAAATGGCCATAACTTCGTAACCATGTGTCCTAGCGTGATGATTAAGACAGGTTTGGAAAGGTATTGAAGTGGTCTACAAGATCTGTACATAGGTTTAAAGATTTAAAGATCAGAGTCACTGATAGCCTAGTAAATGGCCACTTTTTTTGCAAAAGAGTTTTTTTGCATTCACTTCAAATGCACACTGTGCGAATGTTTTTCTCGACAGAAACGTGCACGAATACAAATTTCGATAGCGCTTGAGTAGTTCTACAAGATTGCAGAAGCATGCAATGGCTTCGGACGCACCGTTTCGACGGTATTCACGGTCAAAGTGGGCCAAAAACGTGATTTTCCACCCCCACAATGGCCCTTTATATGAGCATAACTTTCGAACGCGAGCTAATACAAGCGCGCCAAGGGTACTGTTGGAAGCGTCTCGACGAATACTATCCGCTGGTGGGGTATTGCACCTTCGCCCACCCCCTGCCCCATACTGCCGCAGGGGAAAAACGGAAAATTGCAACTTTGGACTGCTGTAACTTACGAACGGAAGCTAATACAGCGCTATATTAGGTACCGGCGGATGCGTCTTGACGAGTTGTGCAACTTTTGTCTTACAAGCGTCCTCGTAGGAACCACTCCGCTCGACTACGGGCAGAAAAACGTGATTTTTTGTGAAAATTTCACACTTTTACACACAGGTACACCGGAAAATTTTCCCGATCCCGGATCCATTACCCCCGTTGGATAGGGCTTGCGGAGTAGACCAAATTTCATATAACATTCGTCTATGTACGAGCAAAACTCATTGCTCAAAATCGGGCCCGAAGTCCCTCTACGAAACGCGCGGGGGGGTGTAACTTATGCAGACGCCCAGGAAAATGAACCAAATTTCGGTATGTTGTTCGCGGTGGAAAAAGGCGTCGAAAAGTTCAAATAAGTTTTTGATTTGCATGCGCCGATCAAAAGATAGAAAAATCGCGTTTTTCGCCCCTAGAGGGGAGGGGGGTGGTCGGAGGGGGTGGGGGTATGAGGGGGGAAGGTGTGTCCCGTCGGGCCCTACCACCGCCCCATACATCACTTCCGGCTACGAGACACCGTTCTGGAGTTATTGGCGAAAAACCGGCAAAAAAAAGCCCGCGGCTGTAAGTGTTAGTACAATTTTTGAATAAAAACCGTTAGGCGGGCCCGAAAATGCAGTTTAAAAACAAGGATGCAGGTGGACCATATGGGCAGATGACTGGATATGGGGGTTATACAAGGAAGGGGGCAGGGGTGGGGTAGGGGGTGGATGGGGTAGGGTGAGTGGTCCTCTACACCCCCCACCCCTTTGCACCCCCCTGGCACCCCCTGGCACCCCCCTGCACCCCGCTATAGGGGTGAGTTGGGGCGAAATCGAGTGTCTCAAAAGTGCATTTCGAGTGCATTTTCGGGGAAATGGGGTCATTTTAAGCGTTCAACATAAAGTGAAAATTTCCTTTAAAACGCTTACTTTTCGAGATATAAGCGATTTTTGGGATTTGCCAACAAAATTCATATATTGCTTAAATGTCGAAAACTAACAGCAGCGCACAGTTCCCGTGATGCGACCTCGCTAGAACTTGATATTTGCAAGCGTAAAATGTAGTACAGCACCCTTCTGGGACACAAGGAGTTGGAGGAAAAAGAAAAAAAAAACTAACCGCTATTCGATGGAGACGCCTGGTGCCGGTGGTCTTTTATGCTCTTTGTTGACCAGACAGTTCCTTCAAATGGCCATAACTTCGTAACCATGTGTCCTAGCGTGATGATTAAGCCAGTTTTGGAAAGGTATTGAAGTGGTCTACAAGATCTGTACATAGGTTTAAAGATTGGACTTATTGGTAGTCTAGTAAATGGCCTCTGAATGCATTGTACTCGGGAAAACCTGTCAATTTGAGCATGTGTATAAAGGGTAATATGACCCAGAATGAAACTTTTTCGTCACCAAGATCCTTGTTATTGTGTCCCAGGGCTTTGGTTTGCTTATTCAAGAAGCCTCAATGACATAACAACGATAATGGATGACCTTGCATTTTCGTCAAAATTTCAAGCATGGCCATGGTGACGGGTGAGAAAGCTCAAGTGATGTAGTTGAATGTTCCTTCAAATGGCCATAACTTCGTAACCATGTGTCCTAGCATGATGATTAAGACAGTTTTGGAAAGGTATTGAAGTGGTCTACAAGATCTGTACATAGGTTTAAAGATTGGACTTATTGGTAGTCTAGTAAATGCCCTCTGAATGCATTGTACTCGGGAAAACCTGTCAATTTGAGCATGTGTATAAAGGGTAATATGACCCAGAATGAAACTTTTTCGTCACCAAGATCCTTGTTATTGTGTCCCAGGGCTTTGGTTTGCTTATTCAAGAAGCCTCAATGACATAACAACGATAATGGATGACCTTGCATTTTCGTCAAAATTTCAACCATGGCCATGGGGAAGGGTGAGAAAGCAGTGTTGAAGAAAAAAAAACCTCTAACTTTAAACGGCCATAACTTTGGAACCAGAAGAGCTAGAGACGTAATCTCTTCACCGTTGGAAAGGAAATTAAAAGTTGCGCAGCAAGTCTTCGAACAAACTTCACGCTCAGACCAACGGAACATAGAGTAAATGGCCTCTGAAGTTGAAGGTTTTGTGGAAAGTCTTCAAATGTACTTTGGGGGACTATGACCCAGAATGAAACTATTTCATCGCCAAGATCCTTGTTATTGTGTCCCAGGGCTTTGGTTTGCTTATTCATGAAGCCCCAATGACATAAGAACGATAATGGATGACTTTGCATTTTCGTCAAAATGTCAAGCATGGCCATGGGGACGGGTGAGTAAGCAGTTTGACAGAAAAAAACCTCTAACTTTAAACGGCCATATCTTTGGAACCAGAAGAGCTAGAGACTTAATCTCTTCACCGTTGGAAAGGAAATTAAAAGTTGCGCAGCAAGTCTTCGAACAAACTTCACGCTCAGAGCAACGGAACATGTAGTAAATTGCCTCTGAAGTTGAAGGTTTTGTGGAAAGTCTTCAAATGTACTTTGGGGGACTATGACCCAGAATGAAACTTTTTCATCGCCAAGATCCTTGTTATTGTGTTCATGGGCTTTGGTTTGCTTATTCATGAAGCCCCAATGACATAAGAACGATAATGGATGACTTTGCATTTTCGTCAAAATGTCAAGCATGGCCATGGGGACGGGTGAGTAAGCAGTTTTGAAGAAAAAAACCTCTAACTTTAAACGGCCATTTCTTTGGAACCAGAAGAGCTAGAGACGTAATCTCTTCACCGTTGGAAAGGAAATTAAAAGTTGCGCAGCAAGTCTTCGAACAAACTTCACGCTCAGAGCAACGGAACATGTAGTAAATTGCCTCTGAAGTTGAAGGTTTTGTGGAAAGTCTTCAAATGTGCTTTGGGGGACTATGACCCAGAATGAAACTATTTCATCGCCAAGATCCTTGTTATTGTGTCCCAGGGCTTTGGTTTGCTTATTCATGAAGCCCCAATGACATAAGAACGATAATGGATGACTTTGCATTTTCGTCAAAATGTCAAGCATGGCCATGGGGACGGGTGAGTAAGCAGTTTGACAGAAAAAAACCTCTAACTTTAAACGGCCATATCTTTGGAACCAGAAGAGCTAGAGACCTAATCTCTTCACCGTTGGAAAGGAAATTAAAAGTTGCGCAGCAAGTCTTCGAACAAACTTCACGCTCAGAGCAACGTAACATAGAGTAAATTGCCTCTGAAGTTGGAGGTTTTGTGGAAAGTCTTCAAATGTGCTTTGGGGGACTATGGCCCAGAATGAAACTTTTTCATCGCCAAGATCCTTGTTATTGTGTCCCAGGGCTTTGGTTTGCTTATTCATGAAGCCCCAATGACATAAGAACGATAATGGATGACTTTGCATTTTGCAGTTTTGTGAGTAAGCAGTTTTGAAGAAAAAAACCTCTAACTTTAAACGGCCATATCTTTGGAACCAGAAGAGCTAGAGACCTAATCTCTCCACCGTTGGAAAGGAAATTAAAAGTTGCGCAGCAAGTCTTCGAACAAACTTCACGCTCAGAGCAACGGAACATGTAGTAAATTGCCTCTGAAGTTGAAGGTTTTGTGGAAAGTCTTCAAATGTGCTTTGGGGGACTATGACCCAGAATGAAACTATTTCATCGCCAAGATCCTTGTTATTGTGTCCCAGGGCTTTGGTTTGCTTATTCATGAAGCCCCAATGACATAAGAACGATAATGGATGACTTTGCATTTTCGTCAAAATGTCAAGCATGGCCATGGGGACGGGTGAGTAAGCAGTTTTGAAGAAAAAAACCTCTAACTTTAAACGGCCATTTCTTTGGAACCAGAAGAGCTAGAGACGTAATCTCTTCACCGTTGGAAAGGAAATTAAAAGTTGCGCAGCAAGTCTTCGAACAAAGTTCACGCTCAGAGCAACGGAACATGTAGTAAATTGCCTCTGAAGTTGAAGGTTTTGTGGAAAGTCTTCAAATGTGCTTTGGAGGACTATGACCCAGAATGAAACTTTTTCATTGCTTAGAGTCTTGTTATTGTGTCCCAGGGCTTTGGTTTGCTTATTCATGAAGCCCCAATGACATAAGAACGATAATGGATGACCTTGCATTTTCGTCAAAATTTCAACCATGGCCATGGGGAAGGGTGAGAAAGCAGTGTTGAAGAAAAAAAAACCTCTAACTTTAAACGGCCATAACTTTGGAACCAGAAGAGCTAGAGACGTAATCTCTTCACCGTTGGAAAGGAAATTAAAAGTTGCGCAGCAAGTCTTCGAACAAAGTTCACGCTCAGAGCAACGGAACATGTAGTAAATTGCCTCTGAAGTTGAAGGTTTTGTGGAAAGTCTTCAAATGTGCTTTGGGGGACTATGACCCAGAATGAAACTATTTCATCGCCAAGATCCTTGTTATTGTGTCCCAGGGCTTTGGTTTGCTTATTCATGAAGCCCCAATGACATAAGAACGATAATGGATGACTTTGCATTTTCGTCAAAATGTCAAGCATGGCCATGGGGACGGGTGAGTAAGCAGTTTTGAAGAAAAAAACCTCTAACTTTAAACGGCCATATCTTTGGAACCAGAAGAGCTAGAGACCTAATCTCTTCACCGTTGGAAAGGAAATTAAAAGTTGCGCAGCAAGTCTTCGAACAAACTTCACGCTCAGAGCAACGTAACATAGAGTAAATTGCCTCTGAAGTTGGAGGTTTTGTGGAAAGTCTTCAAATGTGCTTTGGGGGACTATGGCCCAGAATGAAACTTTTTCATCGCCAAGATCCTTGTTATTGTGTCCCAGGGCTTTGGTTTGCTTATTCATGAAGCCCCAATGACATAAGAACGATAATGGATGACTTTGCATTTTGCAGTTTTGTGAGTAAGCAGTTTTGAAGAAAAAAACCTCTAACTTTAAACGGCCATATCTTTGGAACCAGAAGAGCTAGAGACCTAATCTCTCCACCGTTGGAAAGGAAATTAAAAGTTGCGCAGCAAGTCTTTGAACAAACTTCACGCTCAGAGCAACGGAACATGTAGTAAATTGCCTCTGAAGTTGAAGGTTTTGTGGAAAGTCTTCAAATGTGCTTTGGGGGACTATGACCCAGAATGAAACTATTTCATCGCCAAGATCCTTGTTATTGTGTCCCAGGGCTTTGGTTTGCTTATTCATGAAGCCCCAATGACATAAGAACGATAATGGATGACTTTGCATTTTCGTCAAAATGTCAAGCATGGCCATGGGGACGGGTGAGTAAGCAGTTTTGAAGAAAAAAACCTCTAACTTTAAACGGCCATTTCTTTGGAACCAGAAGAGCTAGAGACTAATCTCTTCACCGTTGGAAAGGAAATTAAAAGTTGCGCAGCAAGTCTTCGAACAAAGTTCACGCTCAGAGCAACGGAACATGTAGTAAATTGCCTCTGAAGTTGAAGGTTTTGTGGAAAGTCTTCAAATGTGCTTTGGGGGACTATGACCCAGAATGAAACTTTTTCATTGCTTAGATCTTGTTATTGTGTCCCAGGGCTTTGGTTTGCTTATTCATGAAGCCCCAATGACATAAGAACGATAATGGATGACCTTGCATTTTCGTCAAAATTCAACCATGGCCATGGGGACGGGTGAGTAAGCAGTGTTGAAGAAAAAAAAACCTCTAACTTTAAACGGCCATAACTTTGGAACCAGAAGAGCTAGAGACCTAATCTCTTCACCGTTGGAAAGGAAATTAAAAGTTGCGCAGCAAGTCTTCGAACAAACTTCACGCTCAGAGCAACGGAACATGTAGTAAATTGCCTCTGAAGTTGAAGGTTTTGTGGAAAGTCTTCAAATGTGCTTTGGGGGACTATGACCCAGAATGAAACTATTTCATCGCCAAGATCCTTGTTATTGTGTCCCAGGGCTTTGGTTTGCTTATTCATGAAGCCCCAATGACATAAGAACGATAATGGATGACTTTGCATTTTCGTCAAAATGTCAAGCATGGCCATGGGGACGGGTGAGTAAGCAGTTTGAAGAAAAAAACCTCTAACTTTAAACGGCCATATCTTTGGAACCAGAAGAGCTAGAGACGTAATCTCTTCACCGTTGGAAAGGAAATTAAAAGTTGCGCAGCAAGTCTTCGAACAAACTTCACGCTCAGAGCAACGTAACATAGTAGTAAATTGCCTCTGAAGTTGGAGGTTTTGTGGAAAGTCTTCAAATGTGCTTTGGGGGACTATGGCCCAGAATGAAACTTTTTCATCGCTTAGATCTTGTTATTGTGTCCCAGGGCTTTGGTTTGCTTATTCATGAAGCCCCAATGACATAAGAACGATAATGGATGACTTTGCATTTTGCAGAGTGAGTAAGCAGTTTTGAAGAAAAAAACCTCTAACTTTAAACGGCCATATCTTTGGAACCAGAAGAGCTAGAGACCTAATCTCTCCACCGTTGGAAAGGAAATTAAAAGTTGCGCAGCAAGTCTTTGAACAAACTTCACGCTCAGAGCAACGGAACATGTAGTAAATTGCCTCTGAAGTTGAAGGTTTTGTGGAAAGTCTTCAAATGTGCTTTGGGGGACTATGACCCAGAATGAAACTATTTCATCGCCAAGATCCTTGTTATTGTGTCCCAGGGCTTTGGTTTGCTTATTCATGAAGCCCCAATGACATAAGAACGATAATGGATGACTTTGCATTTTCGTCAAAATGTCAAGCATGGCCATGGGGACGGGTGAGTAAGCAGTTTGACAGAAAAAAACCTCTAACTTTAAACGGCCATTTCTTTGGAACCAGAAGAGCTAGAGACCTAATCTCTTCACCGTTGGAAAGGAAATTAAAAGTTGCGCAGCAAGTCTTCGAACAAACTTCACGCTCAGAGCAACGGAACATGTAGTAAATTGCCTCTGAAGTTGAAGGTTTTGTGGAAAGTCTTCAAATGTGCTTTGGGGGACTATGACCCAGAATGAAACTTTTTCATCGCCAAGATCCTTGTTATTGTGTCCCAGGGCTTTGGTTTGCTTATTCATGAAGCCCCAATGACATAAGAACGATAATGGATGACTTTGCATTTTCGTCAAAATGTCAAGCATGGCCATGGGGACGGGTGAGTAAGCAGTTTGACAGAAAAAAACCTCTAACTTTAAACGGCCATATCTTTGGAACCAGAAGAGCTAGAGACGTAATCTCTTCACCGTTGGAAAGGAAATTAAAAGTTGCGCAGCAAGTCTTCGAACAAACTTCACGCTCAGAGCAACGGAACATGTAGTAAATTGCCTCTGAAGTTGAAGGTTTTGTGGAAAGTCTTCAAATGTGCTTTGGGGGACTATGACCCAGAATGAAACTATTTCATCGCCAAGATCCTTGTTATTGTGTCCCAGGGCTTTGGTTTGCTTATTCATGAAGCCCCAATGACATAAGAACGATAATGGATGACTTTGCATTTTCGTCAAAATGTCAAGCATGGCCATGGGGACGGGTGAGTAAGCAGTTTGACAGAAAAAAACCTCTAACTTTAAACGGCCATATCTTTGGAACCAGAAGAGCTAGAGACCTAATCTCTTCACCGTTGGAAAGGAAATTAAAAGTTGCGCAGCAAGTCTTCGAACAAACTTCACGCTCAGAGCAACGTAACATAGAGTAAATTGCCTCTGAAGTTGGAGGTTTTGTGGAAAGTCTTCAAATGTGCTTTGGGGACTATGGCCCAGAATGAAACTTTTTCATCGCCAAGATCTTGTTATTGTGTCCCAGGGCTTTGGTTTGCTTATTCATGAAGCCCCAATGACATAAGAACGATAATGGATGACTTTGCATTTTGCAGTTTTGTGAGTAAGCAGTTTTGAAGAAAAAAACCTCTAACTTTAAACGGCCATATCTTTGGAACCAGAAGAGCTAGAGACGTAATCTCTTCACCGTTGGAAAGGAAATTAAAAGTTGCGCAGCAAGTCTTCGAACAAACTTCACGCTCAGAGCAACGGAACATGTAGTAAATTGCCTCTGAAGTTGAAGGTTTTGTGGAAAGTCTTCAAATGTGCTTTGGGGGACTATGACCCAGAATGAAACTATTTCATCGCCAAGATCCTTGTTATTGTGTCCCAGGGCTTTGGTTTGCTTATTCATGAAGCCCCAATGACATAAGAACGATAATGGATGACTTTGCATTTTCGTCAAAATGTCAAGCATGGCCATGGGGACGGGTGAGTAAGCAGTTTGAAGAAAAAAACCTCTAACTTTAAACGGCCATTTCTTTGGAACCAGAAGAGCTAGAGACGTAATCTCTTCACCGTTGGAAAGGAAATTAAAAGTTGCGCAGCAAGTCTTCGAACAAACTTCACGCTCAGAGCAACGGAACATGTAGTAAATTGCCTCTGAAGTTGAAGGTTTTGTGGAAAGTCTTCAAATGTGCTTTGGGGGACTATGACCCAGAATGAAACTTTTTCATCGCCAAGATCCTTGTTATTGTGTCCCAGGGCTTTGGTTTGCTTATTCATGAAGCCCCAATGACATAAGAACGATAATGGATGACTTTGCATTTTCGTCAAAATGTCAAGCATGGCCATGGGGACGGGTGAGTAAGCAGTTTTGAAGAAAAAAACCTCTAACTTTAAACGGCCATTTCTTTGGAACCAGAAGAGCTAGAGACCTAATCTCTTCACCGTTGGAAAGGAAATTAAAAGTTGCGCAGCAAGTCTTCGAACAAACTTCACGCTCAGAGCAACGGAACATGTAGTAAATTGCCTCTGAAGTTGAAGGTTTTGTGGAAAGTCTTCAAATGTGCTTTGGGGGACTATGACCCAGAATGAAACTATTTCATCGCCAAGATCCTTGTTATTGTGTCCCAGGGCTTTGGTTTGCTTATTCATGAAGCCCCAATGACATAAGAACGATAATGGATGACTTTGCATTTTCGTCAAAATGTCAAGCATGGCCATGGGGACGGGTGAGTAAGCAGTTTGACAGAAAAAAACCTCTAACTTTAAACGGCCATATCTTTGGAACCAGAAGAGCTAGAGACCTAATCTCTTCACCGTTGGAAAGGAAATTAAAAGTTGCGCAGCAAGTCTTCGAACAAACTTCACGCTCAGAGCAACGGAACATGTAGTAAATTGCCTCTGAAGTTGAAGGTTTTGTGGAAAGTCTTCAAATGTGCTTTGGGGGACTATGACCCAGAATGAAACTTTTTCATCGCCAAGATCCTTGTTATTGTGTCCCAGGGCTTTGGTTTGCTTATTCATGAAGCCCCAATGACATAAGAACGATAATGGATGACTTTGCATTTTCGTCAAAATGTCAAGCATGGCCATGGGGACGGGTGAGTAAGCAGTTTGAAGAAAAAACCTCTAACTTTAAACGGCCATATCTTTGGAACCAGAAGAGCTAGAGACGTAATCTCTTCACCGTTGGAAAGGAAATTAAAAGTTGCGCAGCAAGTCTTCGAACAAAGTTCACGCTCAGAGCAACGGAACATGTAGTAAATTGCCTCTGAAGTTGAAGGTTTTGTGGAAAGTCTTCAAATGTGCTTTGGAGGACTATGACCCAGAATGAAACTTTTTCATTGCTTAGAGTCTTGTTATTGTGTCCCAGGGCTTTGGTTTGCTTATTCATGAAGCCCCAATGACATAAGAACGATAATGGATGACTTTGCATTTTCGTCAAAATGTCAAGCATGGCCATGGGGACGGGTGAGAAAGCAGTTTGAAGAAAAAAAAACCTCTAACTTTAAACGGCCATATCTTTGGAACCAGAAGAGCTAGAGACTTAATCTCTTCACCGTTGGAAAGGAAATTAAAAGTTGCGCAGCAAGTCTTCGAACAAACTTCACGCTCAGACCAACGGAACATGTAGTAAATTGCCTCTGAAGTTGAAGGTTTTGTGGAAAGTCTTCAAATGTACTTTGGGGGACTATGACCCAGAATGAAACTTTTTCATCGCCAAGATCCTTGTTATTGTGTTCAGGGCTTTGGTTTGCTTATTCATGAAGCCCCAATGACATAAGAACGATAATGGATGACTTTGCATTTTCGTCAAAATGTCAAGCATGGCCATGGGGACGGGTGAGTAAGCAGTTTTGAAGAAAAAAACCTCTAACTTTAAACGGCCATTTCTTTGGAACCAGAAGAGCTAGAGACGTAATCTCTTCACCGTTGGAAAGGAAATTAAAAGTTGCGCAGCAAGTCTTCGAACAAAGTTCACGCTCAGAGCAACGGAACATGTAGTAAATTGCCTCTGAAGTTGAAGGTTTTGTGGAAAGTCTTCAAATGTGCTTTGGGGGACTATGACCCAGAATGAAACTATTTCATCGCCAAGATCCTTGTTATTGTGTCCCAGGGCTTTGGTTTGCTTATTCATGAAGCCCCAATGACATAAGAACGATAATGGATGACTTTGCATTTTCGTCAAAATGTCAAGCATGGCCATGGGGACGGGTGAGTAAGCAGTTTTGAAGAAAAAAACCTCTAACTTTAAACGGCCATATCTTTGGAACCAGAAGAGCTAGAGACGTAATCTCTTCACCGTTGGAAAGGAAATTAAAAGTTGCGCAGCAAGTCTTCGAACAAACTTCACGCTCAGAGCAACGTAACATAGAGTAAATTGCCTCTGAAGTTGGAGGTTTTGTGGAAAGTCTTCAAATGTGCTTTGGGGGACTATGGCCCAGAATGAAAACTTTTTCATCGCCAAGATCCTTGTTATTGTGTCCCAGGGCTTTGGTTTGCTTATTCATGAAGCCCCAATGACATAAGAACGATAATGGATGACTTTGCATTTTGCAGTTTTGTGAGTAAGCAGTTTTGAAGAAAAAAACCTCTAACTTTAAACGGCCATATCTTTGGAACCAGAAGAGCTAGAGACCTAATCTCTCCACCGTTGGAAAGGAAATTAAAAGTTGCGCAGCAAGTCTTCGAACAAACTTCACGCTCAGAGCAACGGAACATGTAGTAAATTGCCTCTGAAGTTGAAGGTTTTGTGGAAAGTCTTCAAATGTGCTTTGGGGGACTATGACCCAGAATGAAACTTTTTCATCGCCAAGATCCTTGTTATTGTGTCCCAGGGCTTTGGTTTGCTTATTCATGAAGCCCCAATGACATAAGAACGATAATGGATGACTTTGCATTTCGTCAAAATGTCAAGCATGGCCATGGGGACGGGTGAGTAAGCAGTTTTGAAGAAAAAAACCTCTAACTTTAAACGGCCATTTCTTTGGAACCAGAAGAGCTAGAGACGTAATCTCTTCACCGTTGGAAAGGAAATTAAAAGTTGCGCAGCAAGTCTTCGAACAAAGTTCACGCTCAGACCAACGGAACATGAGTAAATGCCTCTGAAGTTGAAGGTTTTGTGGAAAGTCTTCAAATGTGCTTTGGGGGACTATGACCCAGAATGAAACTTTTTCATCGCCAAGATCCTTGTTATTGTGTTCCAGGGCTTTGGTTTGCTTATTCATGAAGCCCCAATGACATAACAACGATAATGGATGACTTTGCATTTTCGTCAAAATTTCAAGCATGGCCATGGGGACGGGTGAGAAAGCAGTTTTGAAGAAAAAAAACCTTTAACTTTAAACGGCCATAACTTTGGAACCAGAAGAGCTAGAGACGTAATCTCTTCACCGTTGGAAAGGAAATTAAAAGTTGCGCAGCAAGTCTTCGAACAAAGTTCTCGCTCAGAGCAACGGAACATGTAGTAAATTGCCTCTGAAGTTGAAGGTTTTGTGGAAAGTCTTCAAATGTACTTTGGGGGACTATGGCCCAGAATGGAACTTTTTCATCGCCAAGATCCTTGTTATTGTGTTCCAGGGCTTTGGTTTGGTTATTCAAGAAGCCCCAATGACATAAGAACGATAATGAATGACCTTGCATTTTCGTCAAAATTTCAAGCATGGCCATTGGGACGGGTGAGAAAGCAGTTTTGAAGAAAAAAAAAACCTCAAACTTTAAACGGCCATAACTTTGGAACCAGAAGAGCTAGAGACGTAATCTCTTCACCGTTGGAAAGGAAATTAAAAGTTGCGCAGCAAGTCTTCGAACAAAGTTCACGCTCAGAGCAACGGAACATGTAGTAAATTGCCTCTGAAGTTGAAGGTTTTGTGGAAAGTCTTCAAATGTGCTTTGGGGGACTATGACCCAGAATGAAACTATTTCATCGCCAAGATCCTTGTTATTGTGTCCCAGGGCTTTGGTTTGCTTATTCATGAAGCCCCAATGACATAAGAACGATACTGGATGACTTTGCATTTTCGTCAAAATTTCAAGCATGGCCATGGGGACGGGTGAGAAAGCAGTTTTGAAGAAAAAAAACCTCTAACTTTAAACGGCCATATCTTTGGAACCAGAAGAGCTAGAGACGTAATCTCTTCACCGTTGGAAAGGAAATTAAAAGTTGCGCAGCAAGTCTTCGAACAAAGTTCACGCTCAGAGCAACGGAACATGTAGTAAATTGCCTCTGAAGTTGAAGGTTTTGTGGAATGTCTTCAAATGTGCTTGGGGGACTATGGCCCAGAATGAAACTTTTCATCGCCAAGATCCTGTTATGTGTCAGGGCTTTGGTTTGCTTATTCATGAAGCCCCAATGACATAAGAACGATAATGAAGACCTTGCATTTTCGTCAAAATTTCAAGCATGGCCATGGGGACGGGTGAGTGAAAGCAGTTTTGAAGAAAAAAAAACCCTCTACTTTAAACGGCCATAACTTTGGAACCAGAAGAGCTAGAGACGTAATCTCTTCACCGTTGGAAAGGAAATTAAAAGTTGCGCAGCAAGTCTTCGAACAAACTTCACGCTCAGAGCAACGGAACATGTAGTAAAGGCTCTGAATTGAAGTTTTGTGGAAAGTCTTCAAATGTGCTTTGGGGGACTATGACCCAGAATGAAACTATTTCATCCCAAGATCCTTGTTATTGTGTCCCAGGGCTTTGGTTTGCTTATTCAAGAAGCCCCATGACATAAGAACGATAATGGATGACTTTGCATTTTCGTCAAAATGTCAAGCATGGCCATGGGGACGGGTGAGTAAGCAGTTTGAGAAAAAAACCTCTAACTTTAAACGGCCATAACTTTGGAACAGAAGAGCTAGAGACGTAATCTCTTCACCGTTGGAAAGGAATTAAAAGTTGCGCAGCAAGTCTTCGAACAAACTTCACGCTCAGAGCAACGGAACATGTAGTAAATTGCCTCTGAAGTTGAAGGTTTTGTGGAAAGTCTTCAAATGTACTTTGGGGGACTATGACCCATTATGAAACTTTTCATCGCCAAGATCCTTGTTATTGTCCCAGGGCTTTGGTTTGCTTATTCATGAAGCCCCAATGACATAAGAACGATAATGGATGACTTGCATTTTCGTCAAAATTTCAAGCATGGCCATAGGGACGGGTGAGTAAGCAGCATTTGACAAAAAAAAAACCTCAAACTTTAAACGGCCATAACTTTGGAACCAGAAGAGCTAGAGACGTAATTTTTTCACCGTTGGAAAGGAAATTAAAGTTGCGCAGCAAGTCTTCGAACAAACTTCACGCTCAGAGCAACGGAACATGTAGTAAATTGCCTCTGAAGTTGAAGGTTTTGTGGAAAGTCTTCAAATGTACTTTGGGGGACTATGGCCCAGAATGAACTTTTTCATCGCCAAGATCCTGTTATTGTGTCCCAGGGCTTGGTTTGCTTATCATGAAGCCCCAATGACATAAGAACGATAATGGATGACCTTGCATTTTCGTCAAAATTTCAAGCATGGCCA
>NW_024427939.1:0-50285 GCF_017562075.2 Anopheles merus | reverse complement strand
CGATAAAACTGCGCCAAGAGCGTAGTTGCTGCCATCGGTTGTTAGAATGAACGGTCTTTCGAAATCAGGGTATGCTATATCTGATCCGAAGCGATAATTTGTTTTAGACTATTGAAAGATGTTTTATACTCTTCATCTTGCGTGTTTATCTTAGTATCCTTTTAGGCATTTTGAAAGAGGTTTTGTTAATTTTGAATAGTCTTTGATGAATCTGCGATAGTAGCCTGATAAACCTAAGAATTGTTTGATTTCTTTCTGTGTTGATGGCAGTTTCCATTCTAGGATTTTGGTGATTTTATCTGGATTCGGTTTTATACCTTCCTGAGTAATAAATGTCCTAAAAATTTGTTTCTTTTCTAAGGAATTCGCACTTATCTAGTTGAATTTTGAGGTTAAATTTTGAAAGCCTTTCTAAAACTGTGTTTAGATTTTCTATGTGGTTTTCCAAGTTTTTACCGATGATTATAATGTCATCGAGGTACACGAAACAAATATTTCCTATCAGTCCTGTTAGCACACTGTTCATAGCGCGTTGAAAAGCAGCTGGGGCGTTTTTCAACCCAAAAGGCATTCGATTGAACTCAAAGTGGCCTTGTGCTGTAGAAAACGCTGTCTTCCCTTTATCGTTAGAATCCATCTCGATTTGGTGGAATCCTGATTTGAGGTCAAGTGTTGTAAAATAAACTGATTTACCCAAACTGTCTAGTATTTCTTCAATTTGTGGGATGGGGAATTTTTCGTCAATGGTCTTTTCATTCAACTTGCGGTAGTCGATTACTACTCTTATTTTTCTCTTTCCCGAGGCATCAACCTTTTTGGGGACTACCCATATTGGCGAGGAATAGGGGCTTGTCGAATGGGTTATGATACCATTTCGTAGTAGTTCATTAATCTGTTCCTCTACGTCATTTTTAAATGCGTGTGGATATCGATATGATTTTGTAAAAACTGGTGCATCATTAGTGGTAGTTATTTTGTGTTTAACATCTGGTGTAGCTGAAAGTTTTTCTCCTGCTTTTAATAGAACGTTCTGATTTTTAATAATTGTTCTAAAAAAGATGGTCTTTTTCCAAAGTTGAAAGATGAGATGTACGAATTATCTCGCTCAGCATTTCGCTTGTAATTTTTGATTCGGGTTTCATGGGTAAAGGAGTAACAGTTTCGAAATTATTTACTGTAATTTCTAACGCTTTATGTTGTATATTAGGGGGTTTTGGTCTATTTGTCTGTAGTAAAATTGTAGTTTTTTTATTTTTGGCTGAGTATACGCCTGGCTGAACTGTAATTTTTTTACAAAGTTTAGTCGGTTCGTAAACAATCCATTCTCCGTCGGTTTGTTTGGTTGGTTGGAGAGTTACTACATGGTTATAGTTTTCTCGTT
The DNA here is from genome assembly GCF_017562075.2 of Anopheles merus. NCBI lineage: Eukaryota > Metazoa > Arthropoda > Insecta > Diptera > Culicidae > Anopheles > Anopheles merus. The sequence goes on along the minus strand of NW_024427939.1, from coordinate 48,904 downwards.
AGGGAAATATTTTCAAATGGCATAATTACTTTTGAAATTTCAAGTGTTTGTTTTCGGTAATTGAGAATAGCTTCATTTTCTGCTAAAAATTGTGAGCCAATCAATCCATCGAAAAAATTGTGGAATTTTAATTCGTAATATTTTTGTGAGGGAATTTCCTTGTATAAAAGGTTTGTTTTTCCGCAGGTATCTATAATTTGTTTTCCCACTATGTTAGTGATTTCGATCTGTTTGATTTCCTTTTTTGTTTTTCAAACACCTGGTTGGATAAGATTCTTATTTGCGCCGGAATCGATCAATAGATTGAGACCTTGTTTAGTGCGTAAATATGGGAGATAGTTGTATTTCTTTTTGGAATTTAAGTATTGTTTTTCAGACTTCCTGCTAGGCGAAAATTTACTTCGTTAAAATGGTCAGTTTCATCATCACTGTCACTGTCATTGGACTCTTGTTCCGTTTCTACCTCGTTGTTGTGGAATTGCTTTTTTTTGTGCGTATTTACTGCGCATTGAAGCATCTACATCCATTGGTTCAGGTTATCTGAGTTTTTGATTGAAAATTTCTTTTCTGAAATGGCTTTAGTTGGTTTATTATAACTGGTACTTTCATTTTGGTTGAATTTATTCTTAAAAGGTGGTTTATTGGATGGGGTTTGAACATTTTTGGTAAGGCTGCCTGCATTTTGTTCTGTCGCTTTGAACTTACAAAGGAATGCATACGCATCCTCAATGTCTTTAGGTCGAGCGGCTTGAGCGTGCCCAAAGTAATTTCCTCTAAGTCCAGCGATGAATGCAGCAAGTGCGTCCTCATCAATGAATGCATTGATTGCAACCCAATTTGTGCGGTATTGTTCGTTTTGTTTTGCAAGGGTTTTAATATTTTGCACAATTTCTTTAGTTTGGTGGTAGTATTTGTGAATACTCATCCCATCGGTCATTTTATTTTGCCACATTTGGCATTTATAGGTGGACAATTCTTGTCGGTCACCTAGCGAAGAAATTAAAATTTCTTTAATTTCGTCGAAATTTTGTGGACTTCCTGAAAGACATAGGATGTCTTTTGCTTTTCCACAAATTTGTTTGTTACTGCAGTAACGTACATTTGGTACACTGCTGCCGGTACTAGGTCTTTAAACAAAGCTAGTGTGTTATCGGCGGTTGATAACCATGATGCTAGTTGTTTCCGATTGCCCTCAAAAGTTGGCAATGATTTTATAGGGTCAGGAATGCGAAAATAATCGTCAAATGCCCTATTATTACCTGCATTACTTGATGAGGTACTTGCGCTTAGCGCTGTGTATTGGTTCTGGAGAGAAGTGATGGCTCGCATCATCTCGACCAATTGTGTTGCGATCTTTCCATTTTGTCTCCTTCTGTTTCAAGATTACCGGAGGTTAAAAGATCTCTGTGAGAATCGAACCTTTCAGTTGCTTTCATGTACGAATTTTTCGTTGTGTACGACACTGGGTTGATCTCTTTCTTTTCTTTGTATCACGGGCCCTATCTGGTAGTACTCCCACGATGAGAAAAAGCTACTCCTATCTGGTAGTAAGTCACTTTCTACCTAAGAAACCTATCTGGTAGTATTTCCTAAGGACGCGAGTAAAACTGGTTTTTCAAGCACTGATTTCCACTGAAACACTGTTGCACTTTTTATGAAAATAAAAGAATTACTTACGATTTTTTTTTCTTGCTGTCGTGTCGCGGGTTCGTGATTTAACGATGCTGGTTTTCCTTCCAGGTGGGTAACTGCGTGGGGGATCCTCAACTCCTCGGCGGAATACAGCTTCGATCGATGTTGTCTTCCTGTGTTGCTCCGGATGCGTTGGATACTTTTATCACTTGCGGGATCACTTTAGTTAGAGTTTTTCCAGTCTCTTACTTTTCCACTTTTGACACAATTACACTCACTTAAATCACTCCGGACGGCTGCGCCAATTATAAGTGCAAGGCTTCACGTTTCATAAAAAAACTTTATTGCTTAAGCGCAAGCGCTTCTTACACTGAGCTGATCCAAATTACAACTGACTTATTTCTTAAATTCTACAATGCACATAGCCTTCGATTCTACCCTATAGCTGCTGACTCTGCATCTCCGGTATGCGCGTGTCCACGTGCCGGTTCCTGTTGCTATGCGCGTCATGTTGCTATGCGCGCGTGTTCCGGTGATGCGGTCGTTGCTCGGTGCGCGTGTCCACGTGTTAGCTTCTTATTACGTGGACTCAGCTATTCGGTCTACGTAACTATATTTTAAAAGAATAGTGGCTGATACATGGGATGAGATTAGGAATAACTGTTCACGTCATAACTACTTCCTCCATTGTGGATATGTTTAAATGCACGTGGACGCGATTTATAGGAATTATCGAAGAAACAACACTGGCGTCGGTTTGAAGCAAAATGGATGAGAATGCCTTCTGCGGTGAACTAACCGACAGAAAATATTTATCGGGACTACTAGGAATCAGACATATTTTTAATTGATTCTAGTACATCATGACAATTATTAAAAAATAAAAAGCGGTACGACCAGTGCGTAGATATGAAGATATTCAATAAAAACATGCCAAATATCCGTAATTTGAAGCTGTCCATAATTTGAAACATAACGGTAATTTCATTTCAGTTAACGATTATGGTCCGCAAGATGGAAAGTAAAAACATCCCAGTTAGCGAACACTTACTGTATTCCTATTCCATATTTCTATTCCAATTGTACATTTGCTCTTAATTTGTTTATCCTAGCTCGATTTTGCACAGAACTTTACATTAAATTAAATCTTTTGTTTGGTTTCTTTTCTATTGGTGATGACGATTATTCCCCTTTCCCTCTCACATATTCTTCTAGTAGAACTGGAAATGGGGAGGCTGTTCTGTGGACATTGGCTACGGTATGCGGTTTGCAAAAAAGTTTCTCGATGCCCGTGAAATCGAAACGATAACCGGAGCCTAATGAACATGCACAATAACCGTGTAGGAAGAAAGGTAATTTGTAGCGATAATTTAAAATGAAAACAAGAACTACATAATCAATAATAAAAATAACCCGTACATATTTATCATACATTGTAAACACTACACGTGCTATTTAAGGCGTAAGTTAGACGTAGCGAATAATAAAAAACACATACTATGAGTTGTACTGTTGTACTTTATGTTCGACTAATTTTACTGTCGGGGTCTGTCTGGTCTGGGTACTGGGGTCGGTCTGGTGGTACAGTCGTCAACTCGTACGACGTAACAACATGCCCGTCATGGGTTCAAGTCCCGAACAGACCGTGCCCCCATACGTAGGACTGACTATCCTGCTATGGTAACAATAAGTCACTGAAAGCCAAGCTCACTTCATTAGTGGGGTACTGGCAGGCCTTGACCGACAGCGGTTGTTGTGCCAAAGAAGAAGACGAAGAATTTTACTGTATATTGCTGTATCTAACCCTCCATTTTTTAATTTAAATTTAGTAATGATGTATATGTTTGACAATATAGAGCAGTTTTGGTATGTCGATTATACTTGACTAAAGATTTGTATCATAATTTAATCCACTTATAGCTAGTAAAGTTACTGCTACGAACAGAATGTAAGTGCCACGGCGTAAGTGGTTCCTGCGCGATGAAAACTTGCTGGAAAAGTTTGCCTTCGTTTAATGTTATTGGCGATGCCATGATGAAGAAATATCGCAAAGCCAAACTTGTTCATGGTATTAACATTAGAAATAATCAACCGCAACTTGTGTTGAAACGGTATGTTTGTGATATGATTATAACATTTTCGTTAATGTTAAGTTATGATACTAATCCACATATTTCATTGATAGAAAAGTGAACAAACCGCTGCTCAAAAATGGGAAGACACTGGGTGACAGTCAAATTCCAAAGAGAACTGAATTGGTTTATCTGGAGCCTTCGCCTAACTATTGCGAGCGTAATATCAGTATTGGAGTGCTCGATACAGCCAATCGAAATTGCAACCGCACTTCGCAATCCATAGATCATTGTGATCTACTGTGCTGTGGACGAGGCTACAACACCCATCAGATCGAATGAACCTGGCAGTGTAATTGTAAGTTTAAATGGTGCTGCACGGTTACATGCGATGTATGTTCAGAGCGAAAGGAAGCATACACTTGTAAATAAAATATGATCATAATGTTCACTAAATAAATTCACTGTCTATCGATAGACGAATCCTGTGTTTGTTATTGTGTATAAAACCTAGATTAGGGGAACTGGGGGTAGTTTCGACACCTTAAGGTTTTCCCCTGACTGCAATACTTTTGCTAACGTAAACTTACTAGTAGACATCTAAAAAGCTTTTTTGATTCATTATGTACCATCTTACGAGAAACTACGGTTCCTGGATTGATTTTGATAGTATTTTGATAAAAAAAGTGTGTTGTTTGTTGCATCACAACTGCTGTGCGGGTAAGATCGACACCATGATGGGGTAAAATCGACACCTTGTAGGGTGATTTCGACACATTGATGGTAACTTTTAAAATGACAAATTCTGATGCAGTCTGAACTTCGATTCCCTGCGAACTATTGATTATGAGCTTTTTAGTTGGCACATTTTTCCATACAAAAATTTCTGAAATTTTTCTCAGCAATCCATGAGGTTTTTGTGAATTTTTCAAAACCGGTTTTTCTATACAAACGCATGCTTTTTAAATGAACTGTCAGCCAACTATCGAGAGGTCAACTAAAAAGCATGCCAACAACTCAGAATTCTGACTGTAGCCGGTTGTTTTTAATTGAAGTTCAACAATGTATTTCGTTTAAATTTTAAGAAAATTAACTCAAAATATTATTGAAATATGCGAAAGAAATGAAGTTATAAGCAAGAACAAATATTTCGTTACAAATAGCATGGGACCAGACTCCGCATAGTAGAAGCTGGGAGATAGTATCTGGAATGGTTAACATTCCTTAAAAAAAAACCTTGCAGCCCGTATCTTCCTGGAATCTTCTTCTTTTTTTATAAAATCTAAGGGTGCTCAATTTTATTTTGCCAACTCGAAAATCAAAAGTCGAACATCGGTCCATGTAAAGTAAGCCTAAAATACGATCAAAGCCATAACAATATTAATTTTAATAAGCCTAAACCATATATAAAATACATGTTTTGAGTCCGAGTTTGGCAATCGTTCTACGAGATAATGATACAGTCAGTTAAAAAAGTATTAGTCTAGCTCAGGTAAGTCAAACTGGCGGCCCGCGGGCCGCTTGCGGCCCTCGTCAATGCTGCACAAATCTCATAAACTTATGCTGCACAATCGTACAGAACAATCGAAACCCTTAAAAAAAATTGAATTGAATGCAAACTCATTATGTTTCGATGAAATTCTGAATATTAGCATAATTTTGTGCACACTCGATTGCACATTCTATGGAAAAATATGGAAAAACAGATTTGCGTCAACCTTCTACAAACGAAAAAGAAATGAAAATACTTTCATACACACACTTGGAATCTTCGCAACAACCAGTGATGGATTGTCAGAATCGCATCCACGGCTCAAAACCATTTTGATCTTAGCTATTCTGACTCCTGATCCGTCCAAATCAAACCAACAGTTCCGTTCGGTGCCGACCGAAGCTTATAGAGCCGTTTAATGCCATTCGGAACCATTGGAGTCATCGGTTGTCGCACGGAGCGGCTAATCTGCAGTGAGAAATGGATCCGGTCGGTCCTACCGATTTTGACCATCTCAATGCCCCCGAGTGCCGAGTAAAGGATTCATTGGACTCCGAAATTCTTTTTCGAGCAAATTTGCACGGCTCCGACCTTAGAATGTTACATTTTTGATGTTCGATTGAAGCCACTTCTGTTTTATTCATAATCATGCCACCATAAATTTTAATAAAAATGATTGTAGCCAAGTTGGAATTATGTGTACCCCACATTCTACAAGACGAATTAATGTACTTTCCAACCTCCCCAAAAATCAAAACCAAAATGATATGATTACGCTTAAGCCATGAGTATTTAGATTAAGGATTAAAATAATCGAAATGCCGAAGTCCTGCGATGTATAGCTTATTCATAGATTAGCTCACACAGTCCATACTTCAATTCGCGAATCATCTCCCTTCAAGTGTCAAAAAAAGATTTGCCGATCTTTATGGGATCACACACCACGAATCTTTGTCAGATAAAATTATCGTAATTTAACAAAATTATTCGTAAAATACGGGTTCTTGGAAATTGAAAATTAGCCAAAATTATGTTTAAACACGTTTTATTACAATTTTTCTCTTGATCTGTCAACAAATTGCAGGCAAATATTTTTGTTATTCATCCAGCGATGGATAGCTTGGATGGCTTGAAAAAGATTCGCCTCGCAAAAAAGATACCTGAAAAAGTGTGGTTGGGCGATATTTTGTAATAGAACTACCGTGTTAGAACGCGACTAATGAAAAATGTCCTATTTTAATAATAAGGGAAAAAAATGCATGTGACTTTAAAAGTATATTAAACTTTTTTTTCCAAATAAAAAAGTGCACAATGAAAAATAACATAGCAAATTTGTAAATAGGAAACTATTCAAAATTTGAAGCGAGGAGTACAAAAAGTCAATTTGTTTAACAATAATGATTTTAAACAGTACTTTATATAAATATTGAGGTATATTTTTTATTCTCACGTTTGCGGCCCGCGAATCACTGAAAATCTGTACTAGCGGCCCTCTGATGAAATGAGTTTGACACAACTGGTCTAGCTGAATATTTTGTAGAAAAGGGTGAATTATGGCCGCAATAGGCATGGGTTACTAAAAGTAATGATGAGGTTTGATAAAGGGGCCATCAATGCACACGTATTGCTGAAAAATAAGCATTACAATAGTGCAATAACAATTTAAATATTAAAAAAACTAAAAAAAGTCGTTTGATTGGCGCGCAAAAAGTATTCGTCTATCAGGTTTTTGGCGCAATATGCGTTAGACAACTAAGGTTATGGAATCAAAAAATGTCTTGATCTTGTTTTCATTGCATTTATAACTATAAGTGACTACTTGACGAATGCCATAACTCATTTGAACCGGGCGCATTTTTGACCCACTCATCCTACAAGGCTCGTTGCAATTAATCTCTGGGAGAAATATTGCATTTCCGGATCACGTGGCCTAGTTCCATTGAAAAATTGGCAATTGATATCATAGTGCAAGTCTGCCAAATCGTTTTAATCAGTATAGTTTCAGCAGATTTGGTGTTTTGGGCAAATTACAATGCTCTGTATGTTCTTCCGCTCGACTGACCTTAAAACATGTGTTCTTTTTAAGTACATTTTCTCAGAACTGGGACCCAAAGTACTTAAAAACTGAAAGAATATATTTCCCCATCTCATCTCCTATCAATTTGAATCATTTTTTTAGCTCTCCTTACCTCACTGAGCCCTAGTATCATGACTCCATGGTGCTACCGTTACACGAGATTTTGATGCTGCATCTTAGTAGACTGTTTTCGCTATACTAGACGGCGGCTGTAAGACCTTGACGAGTTATACTTGTTTTAATATGTTAGTACAGCCTAATTTGAAATGATTTTTTGAATTACTTGATGCTGCTTACCAGAATTTGCCACTTTTGTCTTTTCTGACTGGTGAACTGTGCTATTACCTAGCTATTAGTGTTAAAAAATAGCGTAACGTTTACTATTATGTTTTTTTATTTAGACTACACAAAAACGAATAAATAGAATTAGATAAGTACGTAACTTTCTCCTTCTCTTCATAGAAGTAGCAGTGATAAAGGAGCTAGCATCATCGTTGCAATGGCGGCAGTGAACAATCGAGAGAGTCACTAAAAGTAGGGTGTGGTGTATCGTCAGTGTGGTTGTTTGCCAAATGTTATCACAATTTTTATATTGATTTAATTAATTTTTTGTATTTATTCATTTTATTAATTGATAACAATTATTGCTGAATTTTACTAATTTATTGTCTACTTTTTAGGTCATTCGAATCGTCGTTTAATAGCTTACTTAAGTTTTGCATTAGTTAATTGTATGTAGTAGAGATAGAGGTAAAGTAAAATAGTGATATAGATTATTAGTGATAGATTATTAGAGATATAGATTATTAGAGATATAGATTATAAGTGATATAGATTTTCAGTGACATAGTTTTAGTGACATATTAGTTGGGCAGGGTCATTGACTTTGGCATGACCGAACGAGTTTTGGCACTTAGGAGTAGAGCGATCCAGGTGGCAACTGGTAGCTTAAATAATATAAATTATATCGAATAAAACTAAATTCAACAACGATAAGTGAGGCCAGTTGCAATCACTAAGAACGAATCCGCAGGTTGAAGCGGGAATTACTTAACCAAAGTTTTGAGCTGGACAGGTTATTAAACGGCACCAACGCCAATATGGCTTGCGAGTTCCCCATTGAAAACGCCATGAAGTTTATCCCTGATTATAATGGTGCGCCGAAGGAATTAGATAGATTCCTCTATCAGATCGATTATTTTGCTAAACAGATTCCTGATGGACATTCGGAGGAGGAATTAATTCGCATAGTAATGTTAAAATTGAGGGGTAACGCTACAGGATATTTTAAAAGAATAGTGGCTGATACATGGGATGAGATTAGGAATAACCTCGTGAAAGTTTTTGGAGAGCGTTTTCATTTGGAAGCCATTTTCCATGAAGTAGAAACTCTACGACAGGGGTTTCATGAGCCATATAGTTCCTATAAAGAAAGGGTTTTGATGTTAAAGGAGCATATTATGAGTAGTGACACAAAAACATCGGAAGATTTCAATGCAATTAAAAATTTAAAAATTCACTTTTTAGCAGGATTGAAGAATCCGGAATTGCAAACCTTAGCTCGAACCAACAAACATTTGGATTTTGATCACCTTTTAGAATACCTTGAAGAAGAAGTTGTTCAGTTGGAGCACATTCACATGATAGAGGAAAGATTAAGGAAAACTGAAGCTTCTAGTATGAATGATGGAAACACACGTTATAACACCTATTCAGGAAACCAAGGAAATATTTGGGAAAGAACTGCCTCAAGAATCGATGGCCCTCATTCCTCAAGGACATATGCACTGAGAGCAAATACAGTGAACCCTCTCTTATTTGACACCTCTCCAATTTGAAAAAACCTCTCTTATTTGAACATTTTGCACAGTCCCTTGATTTCCAGTACATTTTGTTCCTCTAATTTGGAAACCTCTGAAATCTGTGTCCCTCTTATTTGTGTATGGTGTTGCCATGGTTATTGAATGATGTATGCTCAAATTGGCAATTGTATGCAAAGTTTCCTATAGCAACAGTTAAGGCTGCATACTAAATGTTCTGTCTCTTTCTTGTTTGTATGGACCTTTCATTCACTTTTAACCTCTCTAATTTGAAAAGCCCACTTATTCGACAGTCCCATCGCCTCTCAAATAAGAGAGGGTTCACTGTAATCAGTTTAATATGTCAAATGCCAGCATCAATGGTTGTGGCTCACCACAGCAGAACAGCACAACTAATTTTAATAGCTCCAATAATGGCCAAGGGAATTTAACGCAATCGTACAATCAAAATAATTTTTCTAGACAACCGCGACAACCAAATAATTTTTCAAAAAACGAATAGCTGAAGAACTAGATGATAGCGATGGAAACACTAGCTCTTCATTAGATAACAACAATTTTTATAACTTTCAAACTTTAGTCGAGCAAAATAATCTAGACAACGTTAATGGTGATACTGTTGCCTCTAGATACGAATCACTTGAGTTAAAGGTCACTGATGGAGGAAAATTTAATGTGGAAATACCCTCAGTTTACAAATTGTGTCAAAATATAGAATACATGATAGATTCTGGAGCATGCGCTAACGCTTTAAGTTGGGAATCAGCCAGGCAGTATGGGGAACAAAATATTGATTATGCAGACCAACAAACATTTTCAGCGTTCAATGGAACTTTATCAAAAGCTATAGGTTCCATTTCTCTTGATTTACATGTGGGGAACTCATGCTACACTGTAAAGTTTTATGTTTTGGAAACCCTAGACTTTCCGGGAATAATTGGCGCTGAATTTTTAAGAACGCATTTGGGAGCGGTAGGAGAAAACTTTAAAACCATTTTCCTAAAAAAGAACTACCCACAAGCCATCAGCTCTGGCCAAGACAGTTGTACAAATTTTGTTGATAATTTACACCCGGGCGTTGGCGAAACCAATAGCGAAGACATTTCATTTGAATTAAAAAATATGAATGTAAGACAGGAAAGTCAAGAGCTGCTAGTAAGTATTGAGGGACGTTGATTTCGATTTACTACAGTTGCGTAATAGCAAAATGATAACTGGAAGTGAGCGGCTAAGGGAAATAATGACAGCAATTAATTTAGAGCACCTAAATACTACAAGCAAAAACACAATGGAAAGCATTCTAGAATCGTTTAATGAGATTTTCTTCTTACCAGGGGATACATTAAGTTTTACGGAAGCAGCGACTCACGAGATCGAAACAAGTTCAACAACATTCCAATATATAAGAGGCAATATAGATTCCCAGGATCCTTAAATAATATCATAGAGGAAAATATTGAAGAAATGCTTAAGCAAGGCATCATTAAACCGAGCAAAAGCCCGTGGAATGCCCCGGTATTGTGCGTTCCGAAGAAACAGGACGAAAATGGCAAAAAAATGTATCGTATTGTAGTTGATTTCCGAGCACTTAATGTTATTACAAAACCGTTCGTGTACCCAATACCTAGAATCGAGGATATATTGAGTAGTATTGGCAATAGTAAAATATTTTCCACTATTGATTTAAAATCGGGATTCTTTCAAATTCCCATAGAACCTAACGATGCACAGAAGACTGCTTTTTCTACCTTACGAGGGCATTATGAGTTCACAAGGATGCCTATGGGCCTGAAAAATAGTCCGTCTACTTTCCAAAAGTTGATGAACACTGTGCTCTATACCGTTCAACCAGTAAAGGCCTTAGTTTGCTTAGACGATATTGTTATTTTTGGGGAGACGGAAGAAGAGTATAATGCAAACCTGCTTAAAATATGTAATGCCTTGAAACAACACAATTTAAAGATCGAACCAAAAAATGCAAATTATTACAAAGCGAAATAACCTACCTTGGACATACGATCTATGAGAAAGGGATCAAACCTACTTCAGCTAACATATGCCAAAACCTAAGACGATAAAACAACTGCGTTCGTTCCTGGGCACAATTAATTTTTATGGTAAATTTATACGTAACGTATCAGATATTCGAAAACCGTTACACGACCTTTTAAAAAAGGATGTACCATTTATTTGGGATAGCAATTGTGATGAAGCATTTGAAACGCTAAAACAAACTCTTATTTCTGAGCCTCTACTGGTTCGCCCGAATTTCGAAGATGTTTTCGTTATAACAACGGACGCCAGTGACTACGCACTTGGTGCCGTTTTATCAAACGAAAGCACCATAGGAAAGCCAATCGCCTACGCTAGTAGATCCTTGTCCATGCCTGATTGGCGTTACCATCCTATCGAAAAAGAGTTATTAGCAATTGTTTGGGCAACAGAATATTTTAAACATTACATATATGGACAGAGGTTCATCATATATTCAGATCATAGGCCTTTGGTTTCCATTTGGCGACTTAAAGAAAACTCTGCCGTTTTGACGAGGTTACGACTAAGATTACAAGGGATGGATTGCGAGATAAGATTTAAAAAAGGAAAAGAAAATGTTGTAGCAGATTTTCTTTCTCGCCTTCCCGAAGTGAAAACGAGCGAGGTCAAAGAAGAGGATAAAAAAGTAGGTACACTGGCAGTCATTACTCGACAACAGAAAGTAAAAGAGCAAACTAATGCCATTGGGAAAGAACAAAAGACTCCGTTATTAGAACAAGTCGGAAACTTTCCTAATAGTGAGGAGATGGAAACGGTGGATTTAAACAGGAGTAAAGAGGACGTCGAAAATCATTAGAAGGACTTATGCAATATGGGAATAGAGTATACATCTCCAGAACAGGAAGAATTGCGCAAGAAACGAAAAAACCAAGTTCAAAGCATAGATAAAACGAAATTTAAAAATTATTTGTCGGATTCAGAGAGAATAGAAATCAAAAACGAGGAGATCAATACAATACTAAACGAATTTCACGATGCTCCCCTAGGAGGTCACGTGGGGGTACGACGGATGAAAAAACGTATAAAAGAATTGTTTTATTGGAAGAATATGAATAGTGATATTGCGCGCTATGTCAGAAATTGCCGGTCTTGCCAAATAAACAAAATAGGCTGCTATAACAAGATACCCATGCAAATATCCACTACCTCAACGAGGCCATTCGAGAAAATGTTTATGGATATAGTAGTACTCCCCGAATCTAGTCAAGGTCACAAATATGCTTTAGTAATCCAAGACGATCTTTCGCGCTACTTATTGGCACTGCCTATGAAGAACCAGGAATCGGAAACGGTGGCCAGAACCTTTGTAGAAGGTGTTGTGTGTGTAGTAGGGTTACCGGTTCAATTCGTTACAGATCAGGGTACCAATTTTATGAGTAAGGTGATGAAGGACACGTGCAGAATATTAAAGATAAAAAAGATAAATACATCGGCTTATCACCCTCAGGCCAATTTGGTGGAGCGCGCAAACAGAGAACTTAAGATTTATCTGAGGTTATTTGTGCAAGGAAATCAGGAAACCTGGGATCAGTTGTTGCCATACTTTTCATTCGAGTATAATACCAGTACGAATTCATCAACAGGATTTACTCCTTATGAATTAGTCTTCGGACGGAAAGCTAGGCTACCTACGTCAGTGTTTAACCCGAATAGCGGGAAAATACTTTACGAAGATTTTTGCGAAGATTTAAAAAACAAATTCAGCGAAATGCACTTGGTAGCGAAGGAAACCCTGGTAGACTCGAAGGAAAAACGGAAACTGAGATATGATAAAGATGCTAGGCAGTGGCAACCAATGTGGGTAGAATTAGTCCTGGTAAGAAACAACCCCACAGGAGTAGGTCAAAAACTACAAAGCTTATGGAGGGGCCCGTACGAAGTGGTCGACATTCCCAGTGACCAGACATGCGTAATAAGAAATGGCAAAAGGTTGGAGAAGGTACATAACAACCGACTGAAGAAGTTTAACGAACAGTAAGAGTGAAACGAAAGAGCAGCGGTAAAAGCGGAGCGCGACTGATGCTTCGGAATGTATATGTTATGACTAGTTAAGGCCCGGTAAAATCTACCGGATGTCCTCAAATTTCGAATTATTTTCAAACTCTACACGTTGCAACATCCATAACTCCTATTTTTCCTATTTGTTCTTATGCGTTAATGCATTTGTAGTGACAAATGTGTTAACCTTGTAACATCCAGGACAGTTCTTACTGTACTTTGCAGAACCGTTAAATAGCGATGAGGCTACTTTTTACTTTTTTACTTTTTTTTTAGTAGTAACCTCAACAACGTGTTCATTGAATAACGTATTGATGTGCAGTGGGTTAAAAAATTAGGGTGCCGCTAATACATATACAATATGTTTAGATCCAATCCCAATTACGTACCTAAAACATACGATTTTTGAAATGCTCACTTTTGCTTCAATCCATTTTGTGTTTTTTGTGCCCCTTAACTGTAAGATTGATCTATAAAAATATGATATCGCACATGGTTCGAATTCCATTTCTACTCTTTTTTCGATTTATGTTTCATACGTTAGGTAATAAGTAATAGATTCTTAGAACATTTTCTATGTAAATTTTCCCGGTCGCAAATTTCAAAAAGGTTTCCAAAAACGCCGTCAAAATTTCATTTTATTATCCTGAAACTGGTTTGAAGTATTGAATGGAATTTGTATTTGTATATGAGACAATTGTTATTGTTGCGCCAAATATCAAATTTTAATAGTGAACATATACCCTCATATAACCATTCCAAATGTGTAGTTCTAATATTCCGATCTATATTGTTATAGAAAAGAATGGTTCAACACTGTTATAGCCTTTCTTGATCAATTTACTAAATTAACGTTTACTTGTAAACTACTTTATTTACTCTTCCCGCCACACATTTTTCAGATTTTGCTTCTAATTTGACGTGTCCTTAATTATAACGTGGTTGTTCTTAATCAACACCATAGTACGGTGATAGCATCACATGGTAGATATAGCCATCACTCTTGATAGATACAGTCAGAATCTTTTCAGCCCTCTTGGGCACGTTACAGTAACCATAGTTTCATTGTGGATCATTCTGCAGTTGATGCTGATCCGGCTGAATGCAGTGCGCACGGTTGTCTCACCTAACGCGCAGTATGTTGCAGTTATGTTGCGCAATGAACCATCTTTCCCTTTAGTGCTTTGTTCCGGAAGGACATCTTTAAATAAGTAGTTCTTCCCGCACGCGAGCAAATCGTTACAAATTCAATTTTCACTCTCAAGCCATCAACATCCGCCGCTTTCTTGCTCTGAATTTCAGCAAGGCTTTTTAGCATATGGCCGCTTAGGGTCTCTCGGCTACATCCACCTCTTATTGCCATGCGTTTTCCTTGTCCCGACTCAGCCAATATTGCGGAGTAGTAGATTTGAGGGAGTAGTAGATTTGGGGCGGTCCCGTGGTACGTGGTCATCAACTCGAACGACTCAATAACATGCCCGTCATGGGTTCAAGCCCATGGACCGTCCCCCCATAGCAAGGATTGACTATCCGGCTACGTGATAATGAATTAAGTCTCGAAAGGCTATACTATACGGCATGTCCGCATAGGATGTTACGCCAAATAGAAGAAGATTTGAGGGAGTGTACATGTTCGACGTCCTGGGTATAGCAACCCGTTTTACAGGATATTCTGTACCACACTTATCTGCTGCTGACGACGGTGTATGTAGTATTCGAGGTGCTTAAGCACCAATAATGAGTATGGTTGGCATTATTAACGATTCAATGAATTGGAATATCAACCATTTCACAATTAAGCTATTTTGCATAGTTTTCAAACATGTTTTTTAAATATTGCCTTGAATATCTTGATTTATAATGGGAAGGGGTATGAGATGAGACACGTTATCATCAGGTGGCTATTTTGCAACTTTAATTATTTAATCGGGCCGGTCTGGTGGTACAGTCGTCAACTCATACGACGTAACAACAAGCCCGTCATGGGTTCAAGTTCCGAATAGACCGTGCCTCCATACGTAGGACTGACTATCTTGCTATGGTAACAATAAGTCACTGAAAGCCAAGCTCACTTAACTAGTGGGTACAGGCAAGCATTGACCGACAACGGTTGTTGTGCCATTGAATAAGATAATTATTTGAAAAAATTCATTATATCCAATACCATGTGTTTTCAAATCGGTTTGTGTAAACAAAAAAATCTAAGTAACCATTGCCCTCATTACCCGCAGGCTGGCAGTGTGGCATGGAGCAAGTCCTTTCGCAGCAACGCGCGTTGCTAAGAGAGCTATGCTCTCACCGCTCTCTCTCTCTCGCTATATGTTTACTCTCACGTCATTGTGGCGATTTTCGATTTTATATATAGTGAGATAGGATAGGTATAGATTAATCTTCGGCTGCTACAACCCATTTTGAAATTAGGTAGGGTAACGTAGGGATTAGTTCTAGGGTAGGTTACATATATATTATAATGTTTTCAAAAAAAAAAACAAAAAAACAAAAAAAAGAACACAATTTCGCAGCAACGCGCGTTGCTAAGAGAGCTATGCTCTCACCGCTCTCTCTCTCTCGCTATATGTTTACTCTCACGTCATTGTGGCGATTTTCGATTTTATATATAGTGAGATAGGATAGGTATAGATTAATCTTCGGCTGCTACAACCCATTTTGAAATTAGGTAGGGTAACGTAGGGATTAGTTCTAGGGTAGGTTACATATATATTATAATGTTTTCAAAAAAAAAAAACAAAAAAACAAAAAAAGAACACAATAACACAATTACTCACTACACTAATAAACCTTTTCAATCTTACTTCACACGCTATCGCAGAAGCACAACACGGCACGGACTGAAAGCGCGGAAACACATACTGGGGAGCGGCTGCTCAAAACAATGAGGCTCGAGGTGACAATGACGGATGAGGCCGGTAGAGAGGCTGCGCAATGGCGGATGAGGCCGGTAGAGCGGCAGCACAAAGAAAGAAGCGGCATGACCGGTACAACTCGGAAATCGGTGATTCGGTGATTCGGTGATTCGGTGAATCTTGGAAGGCAAAATCTCTATCTGCGGCTCGAAAACTTGGCGAAATTTATGTGAATGCGTAACGCGATGAGATTACGGCGCATAGAGATACGATACAGGAATGGGGAAGAGACAGGAGCATTGCAAAGGGGCGCTGTTAACATGTTGGTGCACGATTCAGCTAGACGAAGGGTTGGCCTGTTTAGATGTGTTAAGAAGGTTAGGCGTTACCTTGAATCATGTACACGGAAAGACATGAATTGGCCATCGTATCGTCAAAGTAACGTAATGTCGCAGAAGTTGCGTGGAAGCGTTATTAGCTCATGCGTTGATAGCAATATCGTCAATAAGGCAGAGGTGAACCGATAGGGGCAACGAACGACTTGTTATTTGGTGCAAAAAAAAAAAAGGGAAAGGACATGTAGCGACCTCGACTGTACCCCAGTAGATGCAACGAGATCGACTGCGGAGATCTCGGCCGGCTACCATAGCAAATGGATTGAAGAGATAAGGGAGAGTGAGTAGCCGTGCGGATAAGAGCAACGACGAAGAGGCGAAAAGATGAGAGAGTGAGTGCGGGGTGCGAGGTGCGAGAGATCCAAAAGCACAGATGTTTCATTTATTCTTAGATTAGCTGTAGGACAAACGTGTGCGGTTTAGATTGGATAGGGTACAAAGGCTAGCTGCGTTAGGAAATAAAGTGTATAATTGTTCTAGCTGTATAAGTGGTTTTTTGGTTCGTTTTGGGTGCGGTAAATTTTAGTGCTAATTATTTGTTTTTTTTTTTCAAATAGAGTTGTTCTAATTTACGGTTCACTAGAATACTCCTCAGTAGTTTGGTGCCCATCGTCGTCGTTATGGTCGAATAAGATTGAGTCAGTGCAGAAAAAATTCACCCGTTTGGTCTTACGGTTCACACCCTGGCGTAACGTAGCAGCGAGACCTAGTTATCATGTCCGGTGTTTAATTTTTGAACTCGAGTCTCTCGCTACTCGTCGCGAAACGGCGCAAATCTTGTTCATGAAAAAAATCATTCTAGGAGAGATAGATTCACCGGACCTTTTAGCTAGAGTTTATTTCCACGTACCTGCTCGTATTTTAAGTAACTTTAGGCTACTAAGAGTTGACCAAACTAGACGTGCATATAGCGATAATGAACCTTTGACTGCAATGGCTATCAGATTTAATGCACATTATGTCTCTTTTGACTGGAATTCCCTAAGTTAACCTGTTTTGCTTGCTGTGATTAGCCGGTGTTTTAGCCGATCTCTTAGTACAGTCGTCAACTCGTACGACTTAACAACTTGCCCGTCATGGCTTCAATCCCCAAATAGACCGTGCCGCCATACGTAGGACTGACTATCCTGCTATGGGGGGAAATCAATTAGTCACTGAAAGCCAAGCCGACAAGTGGTACAGGCAGGCCTTGACCGACAACGGTTGTTGAGCCAAAGAAGAAGAAGAACCTGTTTTTCTTGCTGTGATACTCTGTGTTATTTATTTTGTGCTTATGTTACATTGTACCGTGTTGCTTTATGTTATTATAAGTTTAGTTTATAAGATCAGTGATAAGGCCAATGATGGCCAATCACTTAAAATTTACAAATAAACAAATAAAACCTGTGTCAATCATGGTAGGGCAATAAGATTAAGTCGTATTTATCGCTCTTTCAACCGATCCCTGTACAAAAATCATATATACCGTGTGCAAAGATATATGCGAAGAAAACCAAAGAGATTTTGGGCGTATGCCAAGAGTAGGAAAGCTAAAAATCAACTACCAAAGAAAATCAAATATAAAGGTGAAATAGCCAGTTGTGAACACGACATAGCAAAAACATTTGCATCTCGCTTTCACGACGTTTATGATACTTAAACATTCTGTTGGAGATTGATCATTTGAATTTATTAGTTCGAATTCGAAATTCGAACTCAATTTAGAAATAGGATAGGAAATGAACTCATAGGCATAGATAAGGATAACAGAATGAACTCAAAATGAATTATGTAATGAACTCTTGACAATTGAATATACAGTAGCAAACGGACATTTGAACGAGTCGCATTATTTCCATAACCGACACAAATTATTCTAATATCGGGAAAGAAAACGAGTTGTACACCGTATACGAACATTCGTGAGGTTTTCTCACATTTTTGGTCCTTCGAACCGGATACGTGCGTGCTAAGTGTTTTTCTTTCGCTCTGCATCAAGAGCAACGGCAAATTCGGAACGCTCCGCATCACGAGCACGGTGCAAGTCATCATTCGCGCCATTTCGAATTCTCGCGCTCGTTCAAGTTCATTAGCCCTGCAGCAAGGGCATCGGTCGAATTTTCGTGATCGTGAATCGTGGTTTATTTTTCCCGCGTAAATTCGAATTGCTACAGTTTCGTGAACGTTCATATCGCGTTATAGACATTATCGTGAAAATCTGACGGAAGCTAAGATGGACAAGAAGATAAAATCTGCTCAGCACAAAAAACTCGTCGCAGTGGAAAATATTAAGGCGCTGGAGCGCTTTAAGCAGAACTTCAAACCCGAAAATGTAGGTGAAATCCCGGAGGTTATGGAGGGTTTGGAGCAACACAGACAGGACTTTTTTGCCGCGGTGGCAAAGCTGGAAGAGTATGACGACACCAGTGATGCGATTCAAGCCTGTATTACTGACAGGATCGATATGGAAGAGCGCTGCCGGCGGCTAAAATCGTTCCTTAGAGAAAACCAGCGGAAGGAAGCCAATTCGCTCAACGACTCCTTATTGGCAAACTCAACCCTAGCGTTTGGACGGCCAAACACATCAAACATACGTTTTCCCAAAATCGAATTACCAACGTTCGACGGTGATTCGACAAAGTGGTTGTCATTCCGCGATCGCTTTGTCGCGATGATTGACGCAAGTGCCGAGCTGCCGCCAATTGCAAAACTGCAGTACTTACTTTCGTCCCTGAAAGGTGACGCTGCGGTTCCCTTCGAACATGTTACTCTGACCACGGAAAACTATTCTGTTACCTGGGCTGCGCTGCTTAAGCGATACGACAACTCACGGATGCTCATTCGCGAGTACTGGCGACGGCTACATTTCCTACCTGCGATTGCAACAGAAAGTGTCGATGGCTTGACGTCGTTGGTAGATGAATTCGTGCGATATGTGAATGGGTTGCAGAAGCTGCATGAACCTGTCGACTCATGGGACACGCCTTTGTCCAACATGTTGCTGATGAAGCTGGACAATGAGACCATTCTGGCGTGGGAAAGGCATTCTGTGCATAAGAAAAAGGATAAGTACAGCGAGTTGATCGAATTCCTGCAAGACCGAATCCAAATCCTAAAATCGAGCCAGAGTATCTCGTGCGATCGGATTGTGGTTCCGATCAAGGTGGCCGGGGCATATCGGCCCACCGCACCACGGCGGTCGGTAACCAACGCTGCTTCTGTGCAAAGGAATACTCCCGTTTCATCGACCATTCAACAAGTGAGCTGTCCATTGCAGTGTGCAGATCATCACCTGGTTCGAAATTGCCCGGTATTTTTAGCCAAAAATACTCAGGAGCGGCGGGAAATCGCACGGTCAAAGGGATTGTGCTGGAATTGTCTCAGTTGTTCCCATCAAGTGAGATCGTGCAAATCCGAGTATTCTTGCCGTTCGTGCAAGGAACGGCATCATACGCTGCTTCATCAACCACCACAACAACCTACAGTCGCTTTGTCAGCCCAATCAGATGATGATATGGTGTTTCTCGAGACGGCTATTGTGTTTATCGTAGACGATTATGGAGAGAAGCATGAGGCACGGGCGCTTCTGGATTCGGGCTCCATGTCCAACTTCATTTCGGATACGTTAGCTCGGAAGCTCATGACACCTCGAACGAGAGTTAATGTATCAGTGTCTGGCATCGGAACTTCAAGGCAGCAGATAAAGGGTTCGACCACGGCGATCGTTCGTTCAAGGAACCTTCAATTCACCACCCCATTGGAGTTTCTGATCCTGGATACACCCTCGGCGGACATTCCCACCTCACCAATCAACGTGTCTTCGTGGAACATCCCGGATGTAACGCTAGCAGACCCCACGTATCATATCCCAGGCAAGGTCGATGTGGTCATCGGTGGCGATACGTTCTGGGAGCTGCATACCGGACGTAAGCAATCTCTCGGTTCGGGTCTGCCATGGTTGGTAGAAACGCAGTTTGGATGGGCGGTAGCAGGAAATACAACGTATTCGTCTCAACAACATCGGGTGTGTAATATGGCAACGAGCGACAGTCCGTTGGAAGCCATATTGACGCGGTTCTGGGAGAGCGAGACCATCTTCGACGAACCCGCTCTATCTCTGGAGGAAGACATGTGTGAACGTCATTTCATCTCTACTACAACCAGAGACCCATCTGGCAGGTATGTCGTACGTTTACCAAAAAATCCTAATTCGAATATCGTTTTAGGAGAATCGAAAGCAATCGCTGATCGTCGTCTCCTAGCGGTGGAACGGCGGCTCAAGTCTAACCCTGCAATGAAGGAGGAGTATAGTAATTTCATGTCGGAGTATGAGCGCTTAGGGCACATGAAACAACTCACCGAGCCGGTGGACGATTCGTGTGAACACTACTATCTCCCTCATCACGCGGTGCTTAAGGAATCGAGCACAACCACCAAGGTCAGGGTAGTCTTTGACGCGTCGTGCAAGACATCTTCTGGCTACTCCTTGAACGACAAACTCCTGGTTGGGCCGGTGATCCAAGACGATCTGTTCACCATCATCGTTCGTTTCCGGTCTCACGCAGTCGCACTCTCAGCAGACGTTGAGAAAATGTATCGCCAAATTCTCCACGATTCTCGCGACACTGAATACCTGCGCATTCGGTATAGAGGAAACACCGCAGAGCCGATTCAGACGTTTCAACTGCAAACGGTTACATATGGCACGTCTTGCGCACCCTTCCTAGCAACAAGAACGCTAAAGCAGATCGCTCTCGATCACAAGATGCAATACCCCGAGCAGTGGATCCTGTATTGCACGATTTTTATGTGGATGACCTGCTAACGGGAACAGACGAGTTGGCAGACGCAATTGAAATGCAAAGGCAGATTTCTGAGATGCTCAAGCAGGCTGGATTCGTGTTGAAGAAGTGGGTGTCGAACGTACCCGAAGCACTAATCGGCATTCCTTCTGAAGACCTGGCCATCCTTCCTACTCACGAATGGCAAGATCCCCAGTTTGTATCGACGCTTGGTCTGGTTTGGGAGCCAGCAGTTGATATGCTGCGATATCGGATCGATCTACCAACTGCTGCGACGATGTTGACAAAGAGGCTAGCTTTGTCCTACATCGCCAAAATCTTTGACCCGCTTGGCTTGCTTAGTCCAACAATTATCATCGCTAAGCTCTTTATGCAACAGCTGTGGAAGTTGCAGGAAAACGGGAAGCCATGGGATTGGGATCGTGAGCTACCATCACATCTCCAAAAGGAATGGACGGCATTTCATTCCAAGCTGCATTCACTTCGGGAAGTGCGCATTCCGCGTTACACTTCAATTCGGCAAGCAGCAAACGTGCAGCTACACATTTTCGCAGATGCTTCTCAGGTGGCATATGGTGCTTGCTGTTACGTCAGGGCAGAAAACGATTCGACAACATCGGTACAGCTGTTGGCAGCTAAGTCTAAAGTAGTATCGTTGTCGAACACACACTCTATAGCGAGACTCGAGCTCTGTGCAGCGCGGTTGGCAACGCAACTGTTCCGGAAGGTCAGTCAGTCTCTCAACGGTGAATACGATGCTTTCGCTTGGACTGATTCCATGACCGTGCTACATTGGCTCAATTCAGCACCACGGAGGTGGAAGCCTTTCGTTGCCAACAGGGTGGCACAAATTCAAGGAGAAACTCGGATCAAGTGCTGGAGGCATGTTCCTGGTGTAGACAACCCAGCAGACGATGCATCGCGAGGTCTACTACCAGACAAATTGCAATCCTGTGAACGATGGTGGCATGGGCCACATTGGCTGAGCAGCAAACAGGAAGAATGGCCTATAAGAGAACCTGCAATTGAAGAAACCGCATCAATAGAAGAAGAACGTATTACACAATCACGAATAGCTGCAATGTCGATGGAGGACGATTTCAACAATAAGCTATTTGCACGGTTTTCAACCTACCTCAAACTTCGTCGAACTATGGCGTATTGTTTACGTTTTGTGCAATGCATGAGGACACCGAAACCCGCAATTATGTCACCGACAGCCAAGGGTCATGCTTCGATTCAGGACATGATTACATTGATTGCACCTCCATCTCGAGACGAACTCATCCAAGCTGAGCTTCAGTTGTGTCGGTTAGCTCAGCAAGATTCATTTGCGGATGATTTACCCGCGGTTAAAAACGGCAAGGATCTACCACGCAATTCAAAGCTGAAATGGTTGTCCCCCTTTATTGATGAGGCGGGAATCCTGCGTGTTGGTGGCCGGCTTCGCAACGCACAAATAGCAGAATACGCGAAGCATCCCATACTTCTTTCTGCAAAACACCCGCTCGCAGCATTGTTAGCAGTCGCGTATCACCAGAAGTATATGCACACCGGTCCTGAACACTTATTATCCATCCTTCGTGAACGCTTCTGGATAATCGGTGGCCGTAATTTGACCAAGTCGGTTTTCCATCGGTGTCACAAGTGTTTCAAGGCCAAACCTACACTGGTGCAACAATCCGTTGCAGATCTTCCGACATCAAGGGTTACACCCACGAGACCGTTTGCTGTCAGTGGTGTGGACTATTGCGGTCCGGTATTGCTGAAGTCGCCTATTCGCAATAGAAGTCCCACCAAGGCATACATCGCCATCTTCGTGTGCTTTGCAACACGAGCGGTCCACATTGAGTTGGTGAATGATCTCACTACGGCGGCATTTTTGGCAGCACTAAGGCGCTTCGTGGCTCGCAGAGGCAAAATCGCGGAACTGCATTCAGATAATGCCACTACGTTTAAGGGGGCTGCACACGAACTTCATCGCCTCTACGAGATGTTTAAGTGCAGCAATAGCGAACGCATCGAAATCTTCAACTGGTGTGCCAATGAAGAAATTCAGTGGAAGTTTATTCCACCTAGGGCGCCACACTTCGGAGGACTGTGGGAGGCTGCTGTACGATCCGCTAAACAGCACCTAATTCGCACGATAGGAAGTACGAGCCTCACTCAGGAGGGAATGGTAACATTGCTAGCACAGGTCGAACAATGCTTAAATTCAAGACCCCTGATTCCGCTTTCTAGTGAGCCTTCGGACACGCAACCACTCACTCCGGGTCATTTTTGGTAGGGTCGAACATGCTGGCGTTGCCACAAGTTGATAGGAGTCAGATGTCAGCCAATAGATTGAAGGAGTTTGATTTGGTGCAAAAGCATATGCAGCATATATGGTCGCGTTGGTATCCGGAATACTTGCAGCAGCTTCAGGCCCGGGCCAAACGTTTAATAGTTCCACCAGTGTCGCTAGAAGAAGGGCAATTGGTAATCATAAAGGAAGACAATATACCACCTACCTTGTGGCCAATGGGTAGAATAACACGATTGCACCCAGGAAAGGACGGCGTTGTTAGAGTAGTAACACTTCGTACAGCTGCAGGAAAGGAGATAGTACGCGCAGCAGCTAGATTGGCAATCCTTCCAAATCCAAACATAGGTGAAGACAATTAACCTCGAACACCAAGTTAGGAGGCGATCAGCGCGAAGCACATGCGTAATGTAAACAACCACACCGCACATACACACGACACGATACACGAAGTGACAGATCGACACTTGCAACTTGTACAACACAACACCACACTTGCACAACATTTGCTATCTCTGAGGCGAAGTTAGATCGAGATACTTCTTCATTTTCTTATTTTTTTCCAATTGTATTTTCTGAATGTTTAAAGAAATACTTTCTTTGGTGGCCGGAATGTTGGAGATTGATCATTTGAATTTATTAGTTCGAATTCGAAATTCGAACTCAATTTAGAAATAGGATAGGAAATGAACTCATAGGCATAGATAAGGATAACAGAATGAACTCAAAATGAATTATGTAATGAACTCTTGACAATTGAATATACAGTAGCAAACGGACATTTGAACGAGTCGCATTATTTCCATAACCGACACAAATTATTCTAATATCGGGAAAGAAAACGAGTTGTACACCGTATACGAACATTCGTGAGGTTTTCTCACACATTCAATGCAACTCAAATTAATGAAGCT
Source organism: Anopheles merus (assembly GCF_017562075.2). NCBI lineage: Eukaryota > Metazoa > Arthropoda > Insecta > Diptera > Culicidae > Anopheles > Anopheles merus. Next base: position 24,502 of record NW_024427939.1, on the reverse strand, counting down.
TTAAAAAATACTCCCCACAATGTTGTCGATGCTCATACCATCAATGTTGACGAAGAATCTATGTCAGCTGCATTATGTAAAATAAAACTGTCATTTTGTCCAAGCCCTGATGGTATTCCATCTGTGGTACTAAAACGTTGTAATAATCTCGTCTCGCATCTAGTACATCTATGTCGTCTGTCCTTTGAACAACACACTGTTCCTAGCTTGTGGAAAACATCTTCGTTAATCCCTATATTCAAGAAAGGTGATAAAAATGAGGCAAGTAATTACAGAGGAGTACCCTCTCTTTCAGCATGTGCAAAACTGATTGAAATAATTGTCCACAATGCATTGATAGGACCTTTAAAAAACTATAATGCAATTGCGCAGCATGGCTTTATACCAAATCGCTCGACATCCACAAATCTAATTGAATTTGTCTCGGAATGTACGAGTAATATCAGCAAAGAGATCCAAATAGACTGCATATATACTGATCTAAAAGCTGCCTTCGACAGTGAGTCCATTGATATACTGATAGCAAAACTCGACAGGCTAGGCTTTCAACACTTATTGTAATGGCTTCGATCATATCTGATCAATAGGACTAACTACGTAAAGTATGGGAAAGCTAGTTTAGATATCTTTACAAGCACATCTGGGGTTCCTCAGGGTAGCAACCTTGGCCCTTTATTGTTTTTAATATATGTAAATGATGTCTCTTTTGTTTTACCTGACGGCAGTTACTTCATGGATACAGATGATGTAATAATATTTCGTCCAGTTAACACTCACTCCGACCATAACGAACTGCAACGCGTGATTAAAATGTTTTCCGACTGGTGCAATCGTAATTTTCTTGTCCTTTGTATAGATAAGTGTGCTATTATCTCGTTTACTCGTGCCCGGCAACCTTTTTATTATAATTATGACATAGATGGACAAACGATTAACCGTGTAGATACAATTCGCGATCTTGGTATCTTACTAGATCATAAATTAACTTTTACAAAACACATAGAAGACGTTGTTAGCAGAGCCAATAGGACCTTAGGTTTAGTACGGAAAATGACGAAAAAGTTCAATAATCCTTTGTGTATCAAAACACTGTTTGACAGTCTAGTCAGGTCGATTTTAGAATATGGATTAATTGTGTGGTGTCCTCATACCGACCGCTGGATCAAACGCATTGAAAGTGTAGAAAGGAAAATGACTCGTTTCGCGATTAAAAAGCTTAGATGGCCAAATGGTGACACGCTACCCTATAGGACAAGATGCTTATTGTTAGGTGAAGAATCGTTAGAGAAGCGGCGTGAAAAGGCTAAAAAAATCTTTATGGCCAAACTGATAAAAAGATAAATGGACGCACCTCGATTATTAAGCAAAATGAACATACACGCTCCTCGCTCTAGTCCTCGTTCATCGTCCCTTTTGTATGTAGATAGGCATAACACTAATTATGCGGCAAATGAACCAATATCAGCAATGGCACGCAGTTTTAATTCATTCTATGCAGGAGTTGATTTTCACACATCTATGTCCACTATTAGTGAAGGTCTGCGCTACATTAATCTATAATAACTTACGATATCTTGTGGGGCCATCATTGGCGGACAAGAATTATAAAATAAATAAATAAATAAATAAATAAATAAATTATTACGTTAAAAATTTTAGAAACAAAAAAAAAGTTAATAATAATAAGCAATGCGATTGGTATTATTGCTGTTTTTCTGTTTTGTTTCATCCAAGAATGGTTAAAAAATGATAATATCTACTTAAAAACTAATTGTATTCTTTAATCATTTTAGAATTGCTAAAAGAAGAGCAATAGTGTGATAATTCAAAACATAACGAAGCAAGAGCAATATCGCTTCTTGATGACCCCATCCTCCCACGCCTCAAAAAATATTAAGGCTATTCTGGGGATGATACAAAAGTGTTATTGGCTATAAAATTATCGAGGTAAATGTGCATTTAGTAGTTATAAAAATGTTTTATGGACAAGTTATGTCATGTTAGATAAATTTATTAATGATATCTTATGAAAAACTTTAGCACTTTGACAATCGTTGTACTCGTAAACAGAATCGTCGTTCTCGTTAAAACAACAGGAATTTTTCAATGTTCTTATTTGTTTTCAAATACGATGCAAAATACCCTTAAAGCAGATAAAAAAGAAAACAACTGATTTGTGTGAAATTAAGAAGAACGAATAACAGGACAAATATTTTCGCGGGAAAATTGTATGCTATTTCACTACATCTAAAACTTTGTTTTCCATGTATTACGTTGGTGACAGTCGCATGCAAAACTTTAAATAAATTCATTGCAATTTTTGTGTATCTTATCTTTATAAAATTGGTATGCGGCCTTTATTTCGAAAGTCTTATTGTGGTGTTAAAATAATGTTAATATTACATAATGGTTGCATTAAAAAATTTGACAACAATTGTCCATTGTTCATGGGTTTTTCTTAACCCGCTTTAACAAAACGTTGATTGCACTTTGAGTAGTAGTATCTCATTAGTTAGCAGACTAAATTTGACAGTCGAACTCTAACCATGATGGACAAAAAAGTGATTCAAAAGCATGCGCGATCAAAGAATGGCACCCCGTAGCGTCCAAAATGGACTCCGTGTGGAAGTTTGTGGACGTCGTATATACCCGTTTCGGCATTTTGGTCGCCAATATTTTGGCACTATTAGGCAATAATCAAAGCATCGAAAGAAATCCCAGGTTCATTTTTGAGTTTCCAAAAGAAGTTGAAATGAAGACAGAGGGACAAGTGGCTACATTACTGCGTTAGCTGGATCGGGAGATCGATGCAACCCACCAAACAGTAAAATAATACCTGGGATACATGAATAAACAGATCAGAAATTAGAACTCGCATCCACTGGCTTCACAGGGGTAAACAATTATGCGAATACTCAATGCAATCATTTCAGGTGAATTTCGACAGAATTTCTATATGACATCCTAGTCTGCAACTGGTCCAACATCCGTCACCTGTGTCCCATCGATTTTTTTCTGCACCAATGTGATGCAAAAACTCTACTTTAACAATTTTGTAGCGAAAACTTAGGAGTAATTGATGAAAATCGAAGGTAGAACTTAAAGCTGTAGAAAATATTGACACTTTAAAATTACGATATAAAAAAATTACATACTGTAAATAATCACTACTACCAAGTGTCGATTTTACCCGCATTGGCCGCACAAGTTATGGTGACATTTTATACTATATAGTTTGTACTGGTCTGGTGGTACAGTCGTCAACTCGTACGACGTAACAACATGCTCGTCATGGATTCAAGTCCCCAATAGACCGTGCCCCCATACGTAGGACTGACTATCCTGCTATGGTAACAATAAGTCATTGAAAGCCGAGCTCACTTCATGAGTGCGTACAAAGGCAGGCCTTGACCGACAATGGTTTTTGTGCCAAAGAAGAAGAAGAAGAAGTTTAATATAAAAATTACACACTTTGATACAGAACTAATCAATAGCGTTTATAAAAGAATACACGTACATTATAATTTTGTTGAATTAACGCAACAATTCCTCAAGTCCCAGAAGTACAAATTTACATCGGCTGTCAATCAGAACCACCGTGTTTATTTTGTTGTTTTTTGACAGTTGACAGGTTTCTGATCAGTAAAAAATGACTCAAATATTCAAAACAGTTAATACAAATAAAGTGTATCAATTTTTTTTCTTCAAAAAGTTTTATAAATACTAAAACGGCAAGGTGTAGAACCAACCCTGACTTCCCCTACAATTTTTTTTGCGTTTCAACCGATATTGGCCGCGGTAGCATAGAGGCGTAAAAAATGAAGAATATGAAAGAATTATTTTTTAATCCATTGCAGGGCGATTAGTTGTGTATGATGGGGAAACAAAGATAAAATTCAAATCAAAATATTTAGCCTACGTGATAAAAGATAAATAATCAAATCATATCTCCTTACTATTCAAATGTTAACTGTCGTCATCTGTGCCTAAAACAACACGCTATTAATTTTAATTTACGATCTTGTGTTATGTTCAAAAGGATTGCAAAACTTCCATTGATGTCCCGATCATCAGATTAGTTGATTATTTGTACGGTTCTGTGTATCCCTGTGTGTATGGGTTCGGCTTCGACCTGAACAATCATTTGGGCTAATGTTTAGGATTTATTGAATGAAAGGACGATATTTGTATGTTTTTTTTTTATTCAGGAGTAACGGTCCAAAAAGGCCGTATTGCTATATTTGTATGTTATCAATAGTAAAAAAAGAATAATCTTGTCTCAAATACAGTCCGAACTCACTGGTTGAACTTCGATTCCCTGCCAACTATTGAATATGTGCTTTTTAGTTGGTACGTTTTAGATACAAAAAATTAAAAAAAAATCTCGGCAGATATTTTTGCGAATTTTTCGAAAACCGGTGTTCCATACAAACGTAGGCTTTTCAATTAAACTATCAGCTAACTATCGAGCGTTCTACTAAAAAATATGCCAACTAAAAAGCGTTCAACTATTGAATTCTAACAGCGCGGCTACATGAGGTGAAATATACAGCGAAATGAACTATTTGACAGGTGAAATATCTGACAGGTTCAGCTAAAGGGTTGGGAGAGACACAACATCTGCTTTCAAAATTCTATTAAAAATAGTATCTTCTTAAGCAGAAAATTCCATAATTGGAAGAATTTATGAACTGTTGACTCAAAATTGACGAAGTACTCGATATTGAAGTTATTTAATGGATTTAAATACGATTTTGTGCACGTTATTTGTTTAAATTACACATGAGCTGGTTGCTGTGATGCTTTATCCATCAGATATTTCGCCTGTCAAATAGTTCATTTTGATGTATATTTCACCTCATGTGGCCTCATGTTAACTGTAGCTACAAATGCTCAAAATGTTGAAAATAATAATGAATACTCTTATTTATAATGACCATAAGAAACTTAAACAACTTTTTTTGAATTAATTGAAATGGGCGAATAAAAGCAAAAAACCATTTAAAAATGACGGTTAAAAGCATTTGGGTCTATCTATACACCAGCACTACACAAAAGCTGAACCTTTCGGTAAGATACCTTGTGAAGCTTTTGACAGAATGTTTTATGTCATAAGCTTGTCGAGCGCTTGAAAGATTGCAGACTTATGTCACACGACCATCACACCAATATATGTGCAAAGTACTATTATAGCAGAAGGGCATGCGCAGACTAGATTGCAATGAGCAGCACTTTTTCATTGATTCTTTTCCTACCAGTTTTGTAGCGCGAAGTCAAAGATTTAGAGTGGTCGAAATATAGGACCTGGGAAACGGCATATCAAAGTGGTGTTCCTTGAGTGTAGGCACATTTGCAGATGTTTAGGTTTCACGGCTCTGTTATGTACCTTTGCAGGTTGTAAATGTTGCGTATAAAAATATGAAAAATTAAATGTTGCGTTATGATTGAGGCACAACTCAATATTAGTCATACGTGTGTCCGTGTCCAATGGCATGCCCATTAGGTTAACTGTAAGCAAGAAAAGTTAAAGCTTAAAGAAAGCATTGCGTGCAATCTTTGTGCTAATAATGTTCATGGTTATGTGAAAAGCAGTGTGTTGAGTATCGAGTACAAAATCAGTGGTCTCTGGTACCGAATGCGCCTCTCGTTAATGGTGCTGACGAGCATGATAACAGGTCAAAAATGTTAGCAAGATAAGCATGCCGCTTGCTGCTACAGTTATTTTTTCCTCACCGCGAACCGTAGTGCACCACCCTGGCTCTTGCCGCCATTTCGTTTTGCAATCCAATTGACAAGTAATCTTTGGAGCATGTGTATGAGAGCTGAAGGAATATAAATCGGGTCGTACAGAAAGTGAATAGCATTCGTATTCGTGTGCCGTTACTCGATGGGATAAAGTGTCACAATACATACGAAGTTAATTTTCCAACAGCATATTGTTGGATCTATTTAGTTATATTCGCATACTACATTTTGCTGTGCTACAGTTTATCTAATCCTGAACTAAGTTGTTTGTTCCTACGTAAATTTGAGGTGCGTTAAATCCATTTTCACCCCTCATCGTATGAAATTTCCTATCTTATTACTCTTCCTTATCAACATCATCAGTATAATCATCGTCGTCATCATCTTTGTAATCATCATAATTCAGAACAGGGTTATCAATTTCAAAATAAGGTTATTGTTTGAAATAACATTTCTATCACACGCGTTAGGAATTAGCGCAACACAAAAAAATTGTTTTGAAGCTCGAAACTGTGATGTTCACTGTCCCTTCACTTTTGTTGTATGTAAGCATGGCATTGCTATTTTTTCTTTCATTTTATGTAAATATCATTTTTATCAAATGGTATGCATGTTATTTTTAGAATACGAGCTCAATGGTATTATTTCTGTCCACTTAGATAAAAAACATAAATTCTCCACAAACTCCGTTCTCCTGGACCATCAATTGCTCTCTATATATTACTCATAGTTCTCTCTTTTTCTCAGTTCAATTTTCCACTCTAACTCCGTCTTTCTCTTCTCTAAGCTCTTATGACTGCTCACACTTTTCTAAATCTTGGATTTTTTACTCTGCTCAGGTTTCTCTTAAATTCTCCTATATTTTATTATGCTCCCTCTTTTCATGACTATCTCTCATTGTGTCCTTTCATGACCACAGTAGACCATGCCATACATATCTAAGGAATTTTATACCAGAAGATCAATACTGCATGATTATTAGAAGGAACGTCACGGACTTCTGGAACCAAAAACATACATATAATATACGACATTAACGAACAGTTTGGTGTAGATATGTATGCAGTTCCTTACGAGTCTAGCTTCATTCATTGCTGGACTTTTACACTACTGACAGCGATGGAGTACAACATAATCTTATGTTCTCCATTCAGGCTCGCTGCTGTGAGCTATATTGTGTAGGCGCCTGCGTGCTTATGTATGACACTGTGTTTCATAGAATTTCCTAGACAGAGCGTGGTTTTCATCGAAAATGCTTCACCATTTTTGTTGTCCTTGAATTAGCGTCCGGGCTTTCGGCATTTAATGTCAACTGATTGTTGTAGTCAATAAATTTGACAATGCTCAAACAATTAATGTTCTACCCGATATAATTGTCGACTTATGTGATTCAACATTATGATTGTTTTAAGATCCCATTTCATATAAGATCCCTTTTAACTTCCTTTTTTATATAATATATTTTATAGGATATTATTCTTTGTAGGATATTTGTGGGCAATATTTTATAGGAGTTTATTCTTTGTGAGCCCATGCATGCAATTTTCTTCTGAATGCTAATGAACAATCATTTAGATTCTCTTTAAAATTGACAAAAATGTAATTGAACAATCAGACAACTCAATTAGTAACATGAGTACAAATCAATTTGCTTGGGGAACCATCAACTAGTCACATAAGAACAAGATGGTTTGTTTTCAATTGGTTTGTTTGTTTCTGTTTTCTTTTTTTTCTCAGAATGATGTAAATAACAATAACTGTTTTTACTAATCTGATTTTTTTTAAACTCGTAATCACAACTCTATCTCAATCTCTTCTCTTATTGCATACATAAAAGCTGGCATCATATTTTGCCTTCATTGTGTTTTTCTATTATCACTGTGTGCAAATAACATTCCAGTTTAATGATACAAAATATTAAATTCTAGCATATTATGCCATGTTTCAAAGTCATACATTTCATTTATCCAAACATGTTCTAAACTTTTCACGATAAAAATATATGTCAAGCCGGGGTAATACTACAACGAAATTTTTCCGTTTATTTTTGTTATAAGCATATACAATAATATATAAGCAATACGGCAAAGCCGTCCCTTCTGAATAAAAAAAAATATATATGCCATATAAATAAAACTAATTACGAGCCATGTGATTCGTCACATCACTTAATAAACAGTTGAGCATATTCCGTTACACATAGCTTTTAATTGTTATTATACATAAAATTGCAATGTAGCAATTTTACACTAATTTGTTTTTTTTTTGTTTTATCGCTCGGTATGCAGCATCGGCAAAAGTGTTTGTAAAGGTAATTCACCGTGATTCGCTTCAACCTGAATCAACACCCATACGGTGAGTGTACATTGATGATGTCTATTTTGCAAATGGAAGTTTTTTAAGCAAAACCTCCTCCTTCGGCATACCTAGAATATGACAATCCCTCTCATAACACTATCCTTTTTATACCTGCTTTTATCGTTATTTGAATACTTGTCACTCCTTATAATATATATTTAGAAAACAGCCACAATATATTTTCAACAAAAAATGTAAATTTGACACAATCATTTGTACCAATATCGTATTGTAATTCTGTTCAAACTAATCCATTCTATGAATTATTGATTTTTTTACGAAACTATGATTGGATTCTGGACCATAAAATTTCATAAACCATTACATTTGAATAATACGACTTAATAACAGTAATAATAATCTAGTGGCTGTTTAGTTGTTAGTTATAAAGTTGGCAATTTCTATATATATGCTATATTTTGATATTGGATACAACAAATCATTTCACGAAAGTTAACAAAATCCAATTTTAATAGTAAATATCTATCTATATTCACTGTTTAGAATTATACCGCATATTACACATTATTTAATAGCCGTGCACTTACAGTACTACACCCATATCTGCGCCATATTGTTATTACTCATCTATCTATGTTGCTTTTCTTTATATGCACCGAAAACACATGATGTGAAAATGCGCCACTACCAACACCACTACAAAAACACTGTAAAGAAAAAAAATCAAAACACCCACAAACCAAACCTAAAAAACAGTAGCCAATTCTAGATCCGCGGAATATAATATAGACCGCGATTTATTCGCGGCATATTATGTCTCGCGAAGTCTACAGCACAGGTCAAACAAACTCAAACACTACCGGTACTAGAAGCCCTGGTCGATCAACGAGACGATTAACTGAACTGCCGACTGTTGACAAGTCGCCTTCACGAGACTACGGCGGAATCCGAGGAAGACCTTTAGGTGAAATAAAAATCGTTTTTACACTGATCGTGATATTGTATTGTATGCCTCTTTTTATCCTCATCTTAAAATCTATGTGTCTGGAACGTACAAATAAATTTTGATAAAATTTAAATTGAAATACTGTTTGTTTCATATGTCATAATTCTGTAACAGCTGCTCGTTTGCTAATATCTATATATATATATATATATATATATATATATATATATATATATATATATATATATATATATATATATATATATATATATATATATATATATAATTAAAACAAAATCAAGTTAAAATTATAATGAAAAGGATTCACACTTTACGCTACATTTTATTTTTTGAAAAGGCTTTCGTTTCACTAGAACACAAATACGCCAATAAAGTTTTAAAGTATGTAATGTTAAAAATGTATAACACTACATAATCGTGTTCCTCACAATATCATAATTAAAAATCGAATGATTGAATATTTTTACTCGAGTCTTCCATTTTCAGATTTGTTGTATTACTCTTTTCTCGACATGACTTGTTAGAAATACCCATTCATATTTCAATAACTACAAACGTGCCCTTAAAAGTAGAAATGGATACTTTCATTTAAAAAGCAACGAGCAGTTTGTTAGGGGCTATAGTTCGATACTTATTTTTTACTTGTCTCTTACTGCTCGGTTTGTAATGGTGCTGTGCCGACTCGGTAATAATAGTGTTACCCTATTTAGTATTGTGATCACAACAACCTTGTGCATAGTAAATTTTTAAAAGGTTAAATGAACATTTTTTGCGAAAATTATAAATGCAGTACAACTACAGACATTCAAAGTATTTATATTTTTTGTATTTATAGTTGTTTGTTTATGTTTTATATGTAGTAATAATCATTAATTTTATGTTAATATGCAATGTGTTTCATGTTTTTAAAGTTGTTTAAGCAATTTGTTAAATACTTACACAACTTTGAACCAATATAACATACATTAACAATGCCGAACACTGACTCGATATATACAGGAGACTCTCGAGATACGATCCACTCGAATTACGACGATTCGCAGATAGGATAATTTTGATTTTGACATCCCAAGTGACATTTGCTTGAAATTGTTTTTCCATATCTGCTCGATTAGTACTCGATACGCCTGAAATTATAAATTTGTGTGTGATCAAGTGTATTGAAAACGCTAAGATTTGGTGAGTTCGTAAATTCTATTACGTTCTATTGGTGACTTTCTTCTATTAATGGACGATGCCGTCGAACTCATTTTAAATTTGTAGCTTTGATTTTTTATGAAAAACAAAAGCAAAATTTGTGTGACGTTATTCTATAAAAATTGGTATTATTTAAGTATAACATGGCTACATGACCAACTATAACGATAGAAAACATCATTTTCGAGCGAATCTTGAAGAAAACAACGAAAAAGCCGCATCACTGTTGATTTACACATTTATAAAGAATCCCTGACTACTCGGACTGAAATTTCAATAGTGTAAACGATCTTTACAGTGAAATTTATTAATTCTTTTAAAAAATCGTTCAAGTACACGAAAAATTTGTTCGGTCTCAGATACAGTCATATCTTGAAGGTCTCCTGTATCCTGGTACGACAACAAGTAAAATCATGAATTCAGTCAATACCGCGTAAACTATTTGATTCTACAGTTACTGATTTTTGATCTACTGTTTTTTTAATCTAATTTTATGTTTTTGTTTTAATAAGAATGTTATATTTTAAACTTGTTCCTAGAATATAGATTTATGGTAAAGTAAGAAAAACTACTAAAAAAGAACGTGGACGTGAGATAGAGTTGTACTGTATTTTAATTGGTTTTGCTCGTAGCATGTAAATCATTATTACGTTTTCCTACTTTAATTTTTATGTTTTGCTTTCAATTCACGGTAGAATCATCTTTAGCTCATAAACGTCACCTTTCCCCATTCTTATAGGGCCCAATATACACCAATCACACTCAGGAACTAATTCTCCGCTAAACTACAGCTGGAAGTCTTATCCACACCATAATTCATTTACAGCCATGGGTAGTCCATATTATCGAGATATGGACGAGCCCATCAGCCCTGCTGGTGGCCACCATCGCAGTAGAAGTGCAACTCGAGCTCCCACGCACTCGTTGGAGTATCCTCGCGAGCAATTGAGTATGGCTTGAATTGAGTGAAATGATCCATTTCTATCTAATTTATCTATAACATATCGTTATTCTAGGAACTCGTTATCAGTCATTGGATAGGGGTCTCGTTGATCCACACGATCGTGAATTCATACCGATACGAGAACCACGTGATCGTTCTCGTGATCGGTCATTGGAAAGGGGACTGTATCTAGAGGAGGAACTCTATGGCCGACCACCTAGGCAAGGTTGGCAACGCTCCAATATGTGCACATAAGGCACCAAAATCAATACAAACTAATTTAACTCCCAATGTTCTGTTTTTTTTCAGCAATGCCGGAACGAGGATATCTAGGCGATTTACAGGTTCAAAATGGAGAGCTGCAACGCGAACTGGGAAATCTTAAAAAAGAGCTCGAACTCACGAATCAAAAGCTCGGAAGCTCAATGCATAGCATCAAAACATTCTGGTCGCCCGAACTAAAGAAAGAGCGTGCTCTTCGAAAAGAGGAAAGTGCTAAATACAGCCTGATCAATGATCAGTTAAAACTGCTTAATAGTGAAAATCAGGTATGAACTAGACTATTCATAATTTGCTGTCGAACGAATGTGACATTCATAGTTTATTTTATTTTATATATAGAAACAAGCAATGTTGGTAAGGCAACTTGAAGAAGAGCTTAGATTACGAATGAGGGCACCGAATATAGAAATGCAACAACAAATGGAGGCTTTATATGCAGAAAATGAACACCTCCAACGAGAAATATCAATATTGCGCGATACTATTAAGGTAACAAAATATCAGAAAAAAAATCATTATTTTACTCTTTTTTATATGGTTATACATTCAAAGCCCTGATTACAACTGATATCGTCAAGAAATCCTGTGTAACAATATTTAACAGCATATGAATATGGTTTCATAATCATATTATTAATCGTATTGATTCAATAACCAGTTGGAAATTACACAGTTTGTTTTCTCCATACGCTGTATTCAATTGTAGATCAAACGGTGCCTTGAGACAGATTACTTTAATTTGAAAAATGTTATAGTTGTGTCTGGTTGTAAAATTGAAACATTTTTTGTGGATTACAATTGAAAAAATTACAAGATTAGACAGTTCAGCCGTATACGCAGGTTTGACTATCCCAAGTGAAGGTTTTTGAAAGAGAACAGGCCGATGCACAGCCCGTTACAAGGTTTCTATTGCTCGCTTTTGACAGTTTCATTAAAAATTGTGTACAAACAAACGGGTAATAGCTAACGTGAAAAAGTAGACTAATTCAGTATTAGGAAGATTCTATTTGTTAAATTTCTTTCTGTCAATCACCCATGGCGAAAATAGGTACGAAATTGCAGTCTACTCTGTATTCAGACACATTGATAACCTTTTTGATTGATTGCCATTTCCTGACCATGAATCACTATCGTTTGCATCACTCCATCTGAAGCTCAACAGTCATAAAACAGCTCAGTACCCTAGCCGCAAAATCCCAGTTTCGCCGCGACCTCCGATCAAGCGAAAACATTTTATTTACGATTTGTATGGGGCGAACACACACACACACACGAATTATGGTTGTTCATTATGGATGAGAAGATTATGGTTCTGTCTTTTGTTTCACTCTAGCTCACAGACGATGATGCCCTGTCACATTCTCACAATCCCTTCGGCTCTACTGTTTGGTTGTTGCTGCTCTTTCTCGCACGTGAGGGAGTTTTCTTTCTCCTTGTTTTTCCCGTGTATGGCATGGGCTGCGAACGATCATCTTCCTCACGATCTTTTAGTTAGTAAAAGGGAAATTGTTAGAAGCAATGTCTCTGGCACACTAAAACCTATACAAATTCGTGCACGTTGCTGTGCCACACTGTACGGAAAGTGTTTTGTGACTAGCACAACCACAAACACAGTATTATGATATGTGTGTATTTGGGACACATTTTGGTAAACTTTTTCTGCGGTCGAGAAACAATTAATTGCCGCATATTGTATACACTTTAAACCAAAAGGCAGAATGCATTTTAATCATAATTCTGCTACTCTCTTCGACATGCGCCTCGACGCATTGAACGCATGCTGTGATTAGACCGGTTCCTACGAGGCCAGACGAGTTCGATTCTCATCCGGACCATTCTCCAGGTATCAAGAGCCGACTATCCAATAACGTGGTTTTAGTAAGGCAAAGAAGCCGTTACAGCCCGGTCTCGTTACAGTATTACTCGTTACGTCAAAGAAGAAGATTTTTTTACGGGAAGATGTGGGCTTGAGTTCAGCCTTGACACGTAGAGGATGCAAGATCATCTATACAACAAAGAAAGTAGGGAAATGGCAGGGAGCTGTAGAGTCTTATCAACCACGGGCTGCTATCGACTACGTGGTTCCACGGAGCGCTAGTATGTGGTCAGCGGGAGCGCTAGGTAGTTCGACAGCCATGACGACAATCGTGGGAGCATCGAGTTCGAGTCGACCCAAATGATCGGGATCGTTTACGGATGGTTCCGACCCGGTAGGTCGACCCGCACCCAGTGGCGGATCAACACAAGTGGAGACCCTAAGCGGTCACACTAATGTAAGCCATTCGGATATGTCGAGCGAGAATTTGTATGAGGAATTTTAAACCAGAGAAGAATTGCTAAACAATTATACTTATGAGCGAGGGGGGGGGGGGGATTCCTTTCCTTTAAGCCCCATGCGGCCGCTTAGTTAGCGTACTGGTTAATCCGCCCCTTCCCGCACCTTCCTATTGTTTTTACCAAATACAGTTTACATGTTGTATAGTAAACTATGCTGGCCTGATTGAACAGCAACACGAATAACAAGGAAAGAAGGGGGAAGGAGGTAATGGGGGGGGGAGGCAAACAAGAGCGTTAGGAGGAGCGGGAAGGGTGATAGTCGAAGAGGTGAGATGAGAAGATAACGGCGTGGATTGCGCGCGGCAGCGCGAATTGTTCCAGAGCGACAATAGGTTCTAAACAAAGGGGGACGAGAGCGAAGCGAGCTGGAGGAAGCATATAGGAACGGGAAGGACATCCAAGAAGGGAGCAACATGATTTTTTTTGTTAGTCGATGTTCTTGATTTACCCATAGCGAGATAGCCTGTCCTGTGCCACTAGGATCATACGAGGCTTGGACCAAAGTGGGTAGAAAGGAGGTGTCGTCATGTAGAACAATTGGACATCGAGGCTTTATAAAAAAGCACAAAACCAGGATCGACGGCAGTTACCAAATGCGACGAATGTTGCTGGTATTTGGATGTGATAAATGAATTGTTCTCGTTTGATAAACATTTGTTTAGCACTAAAATTTGTATTTTGCATGCACACTCCATAAATCGGCATTTTACACGTTATAATGCAGCTGCTGCCTGTAAACAAATATTGACGGCTGTTGTCAAACTGAATCTCAAAATGGCAACATGCCAAACGCTAAGAAGACACCTCCTCTATATTCCACCTTGGCTTGGACCTAGGACGGGTATGTTGTTGTGTTGTGTTCGGGTAGCACGACAACATGCATGCAGCATAAAAGTCACTTACGCATGCTACGTCAATGACGTTACGCACTTACGCATGCTACGAGTGCAGCGACGGGCTAGAACACAACTTTCTATGCCATCCTCCAGGCAGCGACATGGCCGCGCAGTACCATCTGCAACGATAATGCGTCTCCAAAAAAGGCGAGAGAAGGAGCAAGCCAGGCAAAGCGAGCAATGCATGCGTCAGCCAAGCTGGGGCGGGTTGCTCCTCGCTTACAGCATCGAGCGAGGGACTGGGGAGACGTTCCTTTTTTTCTTCCAAACAGTAGACCCCAGTAATTAGGATTAAAAAGGTACACCATGGTGGGTAAATCCTAACCTTCAATCCGGTAGGAGGGAGGGAGGGAGGGAGGAGTGCGAGAAGATTGAAGGGTTTGTACATTATTAAAGACAAAATAATGGAAAGACAATGTGTGTTCAATGATATCTCTCAATTTAATATTTGACCTTCCGTTGACTTTTACTAAGCATTGGTTGGCTTAACATGTGCTGACTAGTGCATTGAATGATCTTTTGATTGAATTGTTTTTTTTTTGCACAAGTGCAACTAACTGCACTAACAAATAACAGCTATTTTGCGCAGTTGTGACCTATTGCTATGATAATAATGCTACAATGCATGATTCTAATTGATTTATGTACCTATTTCGTGCTTCTTAAACAAAATATCAATGATATTCA
This sequence comes from Anopheles merus, assembly GCF_017562075.2. NCBI lineage: Eukaryota > Metazoa > Arthropoda > Insecta > Diptera > Culicidae > Anopheles > Anopheles merus. The sequence continues at coordinate 9,129 of NW_024427939.1, read as the reverse complement.
GATGTTGGAGCTTTTTGTCATTCTTGTGTATGTTTTTGGTGCGGCCACGAGAAAAGCTCTTTTTTGCAGTTGACAAGCAATTTTGACAAAGTTGAAAAAAATTTCAACATTTTTTCACCTCCTTGGCCACGCGCTAATTAGAGTAAATGTAGCAATAGTGGTACAATTTGTAGTGGTAGAGACACCGACAAACCGACATGACACTTCGAACAAAATGAGCTTCAAAAGTTGTCTTCTTATTTCAAATGAAAATACGTTGAACACTAGCGCCATCTCTATTATGATTCGCTTACTACACTGACACAGAGAAGAAACTGCTAAACCCCCTTTTTGTTTTTCTTCGTAAATTCCAATGCGTATTGTTTTATGTACTTCTCACATCTTTGCATTGATTTGGAAACTTATAAAATGATTTTCCTGGGTGTTTTGACCAATAATTCTCACAAAATCTTGCCTCACACTTGCTTCGCAATTTGTATTTAGAAAAGTAGTTTACATCGAAGCAGCATTGAACAGAGCTTACTTTGACAGAAGTGTTCGCCTCACTGGTAAATGACAGTACGTTCGTGTGGGACACTTTTGTAACGCCAGTGTCATGTCGGTTTGTCGGTGGTAGAGATGCGTATTATTGGTTTTAAATTGTTAGGAAGGTACATTTATGAATATTTTAATACATAGCAATTGTAATAAGCCGGTCTCATGGTACAGTCGTCAACTCGTACGACTTAAAAACATGCCCGTCATGGGTTCAAACCCCAAATAGACCGTGCCGCCATACGTAGGACTGACTATCCTGCTATGGGGGGAAATCAATAAGTCACTGAAAGCCAACCCACAAGTGTGTTGGCAGGCCTTGACCGGCATCGGTTGTTGAGCCAAACAAGAAGAAGAAGAAGCAATTGTAATATGTTTTATCTTTGCAATCACATCCATTTTTACCATCAAACACAACAATTTTACGAAAAATGCATATATTGTGACTACTTTGTTGTACCAATAATGGTGGTATGGTCACCGACAAACCGACATGACACTGGCGTTACAAAAGTGTCCCACACGAACGTACTGTCACTTACCAGTGAGGCGAACACTTCTGTCAAAGTAAGCTCTGTTCAATGCTGCTTCGATGTAAACTACTTTTCTAAATACAAATTGCGAAGCAAGTGTGAGGCAAGATTTTGTGAGAATTATTAGTCAAAACACCCAGGAAAATCATTTTATAAGTTTCCAAATCAATGCAAAGATGTGAGAAGTACATAAAACAATACGCATTGGAATTTGCGAAGAAAAACAAAAAGGGGGTTTAGCAGTTTCTTCTCTGTGTCAGTGTAGTAAGCGAATCATAATAGAGATGGCGCTAGTGTTCAACGTATTTTCATTTGAAATAAGAAGACAACTTTTGAAGCTCATTTTGTTCGAAGTGTCACGTCGGTTTGTCGGTGGTATGGTTCCTATAGTCGTCGTATTGCGTTCCTATAGTGGTGATGCTCGCGTGCGCAGCTTCGGGGGTGCGTGCTGGCGTGCGCGCTTTCGTGGGTGCGTGCTCGCGTGCGCGCGTACGTGTATGTGTGCGTGCGTGGGTATGTGTGTGTATGTGTATGCGTGCGTGCGTGTATGTGTGTGTGTGTATGCGTGCGTGCGGAAACCTCAAAACTCTTTGAGTCTGATGTGTACATTTTCATCCACTGCCGCTTAATTCTTCTTCTTCTTCTTCTTCTTCTTCTTCTTATTATATTATTATTATTATTATTATTATTATTATTATTATTATTATTATTATTATTATTATTATTATATTATTATTATTATTATTATTATTATTATTATTATTATTATTATTATTATTATTATGATTATTATTATTATTATCATTATTATGATTATTATTATGATTATTATTATTATGATTATTATTATTATTATTATTATTATTATTATTATTATTTTTATTATTACTTTTATTATCATTATTATTATTATTATTATTATTATTATTATTATGCCGCCAGAGCGGAATGTTGATGAAAATCAGCGCCGGGCTGAACGTGTTAATGCGAATTAGGGTTTTGCGCGTTGCACAGCAAACCCTCCAGCGTAAGCTATCGATTCCTTAGTCATTTTTACGTGGCAGCGTTTGAACTCATTGCGCTTTTTTGGTTTGATTGGTGAAAATGCAACTTCATCGCCGCAATGTTTGTTAACGGCTTTTTTAAGCGCCATAACAGCTCACGAGCATTGACCACACGCGAGAAAGAGATAGCGCTATGGAGGGAAAAAGGACGGACGACGGCTGACAGCGATTGGCCGTTTGACGCAAGGTGGATTTAAAAATATCAGGTGGTGGACTCAAGGTGTATGGATATTAGGAGGTGAAGTGCTTCAGAGCAAATTGACATTTCACGACTTGACATAACAATACTGTGGGCTTCGGTATTAAAATCGGGAAGGGCTGGAGGGGGGTATAGAAAATTGTATGCGATTTGACATAACAATACTCAATGATGGCGCCTGGAAAACGCGCTGATAATTCACCTTCTCAATAAACACCCCTTGGATGGACTCTAGTGCATTTTGACGATTCGTCACTTGACGTAAGGTCCCCAGGATTCAAACTTTGTTTACATTTATTAAATTTGTTCATTTAATTTATCTACCCCATTTTTTTCGATTATATATTCCTTAAAAATATATTTTGGACTTTTTGAGTTCTTATTTAACATGAAAACAGCGATGAAAGTATATTATTTTGTGATATTCCATGAATTTATTCTATAATTCATTGTGTTTTCGATATTTTTGATGATAAAAACTAAGAAATCATTTTTATTTCAAACTAGCAACAAAGAAAACTAAGAAATTTCTCATTATCTACGAGCCGCATGGATAATCTACGTGAGATTAGAACTCTTACTCACATGATTTTAAATTTCGTGCATAAACAAATCATAAAATCTTTTGTTAATATTTCTCATTTTTTCGATAAAATCAATAGACACACAAAAATGCACATAATAACAAAGAAGTCTGTTCTATTTGCTAAGCTTTGTGTGCGGAAACCAATGGTTAACGGTTTTAAAATGACGTAAAGTCCCTCAACTATCCCGCAAAACAAAATCGAGCAGTTTTTGAGCTCGCTTTCTAGCTCGCTTTCCGCCGAAACCGATCGAGAAAGCGAGCAGAAATGTCCGAAGAACCGATCGAAGCTCTTGATCGGTTGAAGCGTTTACGGTATTTCGAGAGAGCGCGCTGTATGTGTATGTCTCTTTTTGACAAAAAAGCTCTGGTACGCGACCGTGATGGCGCAAAAATGATAATGGCCGAAAAATGTTTCACAACCACGTTTTCTTTCTCCCTCTTTTCCCTTTCACCTCGCTTTATCGTTATTGGTTTTTGCTCTCTAGCTACATTGAGCGAGTGGCTGAAAAGTTTTCGATCGCTTTGCGCAGCGGGATGGCGACCCTCCAAAGACCCTTATCCACCACCTGATATATTTAATCCACCTTGGTCTGACGCACCAACACAACTAAACTTTCGATAGCCTGCTCAGGCGACACCCCGCTGCGCAAAGCGACGGAAGAAATCATGCCTTTCGGAGAATTTTATCATGCCATCTTTTTCCCTCCAACGGCAAATTTGTCGAGCAGCTCGTCGAGCTGCCCGTCCCTGGCTCCGCCTCATACCGCTCGTCTAAACGCGCTGTCGAAGGTTTGGATGTGTTGGTGCGTCAGACGGCCAATCGCTGTCAGCCGTCGTCCGTGCTTTTTCCCTCCATAGCGCTATCTCTTTCTCGCGTGTGGACAATGCTCTTGAGTTGCTGTGGTGCTTAAAAAACCGTTTATACACATTGCGGCGATGAAGTTGCATTGTTACAAATCAAACCAAAAAAGCGCAATGAGTTTAATCGATGCAATGTAAAATTACTACGGAATCGCTAGCGCACGAAGGAGGGTTTGCTGTCCAACGCGCAGAACCCTAATTCGCTCTAACACGTTTCTAACACTAAGCTTTTGCTTACGTCTGTTGTGGATTACGTAGATATGCTAAGCATCCTGCGCATGATTGTGATTGTGCGTGTGTATGCAAAACTGTCGCCAAATGTAATTTCTTCCGGAATGTTATGATCCATCGGTCAAAGAAAGGAAGGTGTTCATGAAAGGCGGAAAGACGAATTGAGGCCCCTGTCAATGGTAACTGATGACAGGGAGGAGGGGGTACTGGCACACAGCTGTTGGGAAATAGAACAGTATACTTAAATTGCCGGCGGGGGAGGGGGGGCTTCGACCATGGAACCCCTACGATCATCGAACACAGGCCCTAAAATTGTATTCGCCATGGGGTGAGGGGAGGTGCAAATGGTTCTCCAGCCACAGAGCCCTAAAGACCATCTTTCCGGGCCCTTGTCGCTAATAATCTGTCCACTTGTACGCACACGGCATACTACAGCCTAGAGATCTTCGGCGACCGCCTAGTCCGCCTATCGTTAGGTCCGCCGCTGGTTCATGGCCGTGTTTTTTTTTTATCGTGGAGGTGCATCCTTCCCCCTGCCTGCAGCGTATGCATCGAGTAGGAGACAGTGTGGCAGTATGCAAGTTGCACGCTGGATAGGAGCAAGCCCGCGGCACCGCCATCATTCCGGACATCTGCATGCCCGTCGTGGGTTCTAATCGCGTATGAACCGTCCGCCGTAGCAAGGGCTGACTATCCGGCTACGTGGTACTCAAGTCCTGAAAAGACCGACATGATCGCGTAGGCCATTACGCCAATAATAAGAATAATAATAAGAAGAAGAACTTAGCATAGCAGTCCACACTCGGGGAAGGTTTTTGTTTTGACTTTGGTGCTGCCTGGTCTTCCGCTCTGACGCGACAAATACACGGAATGCACTCGATCAAAACATGAACCTACCGATCCGAACCCATTCCAAGGCAGAGTGCCGGTCAATCGGCGTTATGATACCGACTCCAACTCAACAAGCCACCAGATTCTGGACGGACAGGTGCAACACCATACGCGCACCGTAATAAACAAGTCCAGAATCCTCTTTTGTATGGATTCAATTCAAAATGTTGTTTCCACTTGCGTCCGCTAGCTGAATTGGAAAGAAATGTGCTACATATCACACCGCACGTTTGCTTAGATCGTGTGTCTTTTTAATACTCCCAACAGCAGAGCCGATCGCAAAGATGCCAATGCTAATGGTTGTGTTGTCGCTCAGGTAGCGAGATCGAAAATGCATGGACTTAGTAGCCGCAGCGGATGAAAATGTACGCATCAGAATCAAATAGTTTTAGGGTTTCCACACGCACGCACACACCACACAAACACACACACAAAAACACACACACACACGCACGCGAGCACGCAAGCACGCACACACGCACACATGCACGTACACGTGTACGCGGGCAGGCACCCGCGAAAGCGCAAACGCAAGCACGCACCCACGAAGCCGCGCACGCGAGCACGCACCCGCCACCCCCCTCCCTCCCGCACGGGCAAGTACGGCTACCTTATCGGTAGAACGGCTGGTTCAGCTATCATGTATCGCATCCTCATCCCTAGTGCCGGGCGGGGTGGGGAATCGCGACATGATAGAGTGAACGGCCACTTTCCCGCTGTGTGTGTGCGTGTGTGTGACGAGACCCGACAAACGCGAGACAGATTTCGGCACACAAAAAAATTTTTTTTCCACTATACACTGTGCTACATATGCTTAGAAGGTCGTTGAAGCATCAAACATGTTCAAATTAAAAAATATTAGATTAGTGTTAGACGTTCTCCTACGCTTGTTTAAATAGGCTTCTTCACCCTCAATTGGCAGGGGCATCGAATGGTCTCATCAGCAGCGGCACGAAATAAAATAAACCATCAATACACCAATAACACTTAAATCCCAATCCAGCTTCTCCACAGCGTCTCAAGGTCACACACAAATTAATAAATGCTAACACCCACCAATAACAATACATAACCGCAATGCACATACATGAATCAACGCATACACCACAACACCCAATCAGCTGGCGGCGGAAGGCACGGGCAGAAGCGCAAGTAAGGCAAGGCAGGGGAGGGAGGGAGAAGAAGCGGACGAAAAAATGGGCGCAATATTTTTAAATTTTTTGACCGTTTTTTTGCTCCGCCGCCATAATAGTTCGTTCATTTCGCCAACAGATGGCGCTAACCCGGCACAGGCCAGCGCAGGAATCGCTGAAGTCCACCCGCTGCGCAAAGCGACGGAAAGACGTTATGGCGTTCTGAGAATTTTATCATGCCTTCCTTCTCTCCAAATGTGTTGGTGCGTCAGACGGCCAATCGCTGTCAGCCGTCGTCCGTGCTTTTCCCTCCATAGCGCCATCTCTTTCTCGCGTGTGGTCAATGCTCGCGAGCTGTTGTGGCGCCTAAAAATGCCGTTAACAAACATTGCGGCGATGAAGTTGCATTTCACAAATCAACCAAAAAATCGCAATGAGTTCAAACACTGCAATATAAAAATGACTAAGGAATCGCTAGTTTACGCAGGAGGGTTTGCTGTGCAACGCGCAGAATCCTAATCCGCATAACACGTTTAGTCCGGCGCTGATTTTCATGAGCTTACCGTTCCGCCGGCATCTAGAACGCAAGCTGATTGTGAAATCGGCATACTGGAAAGTTCACTGGCAGTCCCTGGGGCCTGCCATCGAACTGAACGTGCTAAGCATTAAGCATAACACTAAGATTTTGCTTTGCCTGTTGCAAAAAACTGTTACCGATTACATAGATATGCTAAGCATCCTGCACATGGTTGTGAGTGTGCGTGTGTATGCAAAACTGTCGCCGAATGTATGCTCTTCCGGAATGTTATGATCCATAGGTCAAAGAAAGAAAGGTGTTCATGAAAGGCGGAAAGACGAATTGAGGCCCTGTAAATGGTACTGATGACATGGAGGAGGGGGTACTGGCACACAGCTGTGGGAGATAAATTGAACATTATACTTAAATTGCAGGCGGATGGAGGGGGGATGGATGGATTGAACATTATACTCTCTAGCCACGGGGAACCAACGACCATCTTTCCGGGGGCCCTTGTCGCTAATACTCTGTCCATTGTAGACATACGACATACTACAGTCTAGAAATCTTCGGCGACTGCCTAGTCCGCCTACCGTTAGGTTCGCCGCTGGTACATGGCCGTGTTTTTTTATCGTGGAGGTGCATCCTTCCCCCTGCCTGCAGCGTATGCATCGAGCAGGAGACAGTGTGGCAGTATGCAAGTTGCACGCTGGATAGGAGGGGCCCGCGCGCAACGCCATCATTCCGCAACATCTTAACAGCATGCCCGTCATGGGTTCTAACCGCGTATGAACCGTCCGCCGTAGCAAAGGCTTACTATCCGGCTACGTGGTATTCAAGTCTGAAATGGCCGGCATGATCGCATAGGCTATTACCCCAACATTAATAATATAATATTAATAAGAACTTGCATAGCAGTTCACACCTGGGGAAGAGTTGTCTTGACTTTGTTGCTGCCGGGCTACCGCTGTGACGCGACAAATGCCGGAACGAATACACTCGACCAAAACATGAACCTACCGATCCGAACTCATTCAAGGCATTGCTGGTCAATCGGAGTCCGATCACGATACCGACAAGCCAACAAGACGCCCGATTCTGGACGGACTGGTGCAGCACCATATGCGCATCGTAATAAACAAATCCAGAATCCTCTTTTGTATGAATTCAATTCAAGTTTTGTTTCCAGTTGCGTCCGCTAGCTGAATTAGAAATAAATGTGCAATATCCACACGCACGTTTGCTTAGATCGTGTGTCTTCTTTTTAATACCCCCAACAGCAGAGGCCGATCGCAAAGATGCCAATGCTAATGGTTGTGTTGTCGCTCAGGTAGCGAGATCGAAAATGCATGGACTTTGTAGCCGCAGCGGATGAAAATGTACGCATCAGAATCAAATAGTTTTAGGGTTTCCAAACGCACGCACACAAAATACCCAAACACGCGCGCGCAAACTCACACACAAACACGCGCGCGCCAACTCCCACACAAATACACGCGCGCAAACTCGCACACACATAACACCACACACACATACGCGCGCGCGCACTGCATGAACGCGGTACGCCAGCACGCACGCACGCACACACACACGCACGTACGCGCGCCCGCGAGCATGAAAGCGCGCACGCCAGCACGCACCCACGAAAGCGCGCTCGCGAGCACGCACCCCCGAAGTCGCGCAAGCACGCACTCTCCCCCCCCCCCCACTAGACCACCCCCCCCCCTCCACGCATGATCGATTACGGCTACCTTCTCGGTAGAACGGCTGGTTCAGGTTCTTGTAGCGCATCCTCATCCCTAGCGCCGGGCGGGGTGGGGATCGCGACATGATAGAGTGAACGGTCACTTTCCCCGCCGCTGTGTGGTGTGTTTGTAACGAGACCCAAAAACTCGAGACAGATTTCGGCACATTAAAAAAAAATTTATAGCCACTATACATTGTGCTACATGATGCTTAGAAGGTCGTTGAAGCATCAAACATGTTCAATTAAAAAATATTAGATTAGTGTTAGACGTTCTCCTACGCTTGTTTAAATAGGCTTCTTCACCCTCAGTTGGCAGGGGCATCGAATGGTCTCATCAGCAGCGGCACGAAATAAAATAAACCATCAATACACCGATAACACTTTGAATCCCAATCCAGCTTCTCCCACAGCGCCTCAAAGGTCCCGCTGTGCAAATTCGAGCAGTTTCCAGCGCAGGAAATGTACCAAAATCTGCGCTGGCCAGCGCAGATTTTGGCTGGTCTCCGCGCTGGACTTCAGCGATTCCTGCGCAGGGTTAGCGCCATCTGTTGGCGAAATGGACGAACTATTTATGGCGGTGGAGCAAAAAAAAAACGGTCAAAAAATTTAAAATTATTGGCGTCCATTTTTTCGTCCGCTTCTTCTCTCTCCCTCAACCTGCCTTGCTACTTGCGCTTCTGCCGTGCCTTCCGCTGATTGGGTGTTGTGGTGTATGCGTTGATTCATGTATGTGCATTGCGGTTGTGTATTGTTATGGTGGGTGTTAGCATTTATTAATTAGTGTGTGACCTTGAGACGCTGGGGGAGAAGCTGGATTGGGATTCAAAGTGTTA